>NC_057809.1:46513917-46783797 GCF_018294505.1 Triticum aestivum | reverse complement strand
GCGCGCTCGGGCTCGGGCGACGGCGACAGGGAGTAGGGGAACAGGCCGGTGGGGGGGGGAAGGAGGACTTAGAGAAATTTTGATGCGGGGGGTGGTTAACTCGAACTAGCAGTAGCGCACCTACAAAAAACGCGCTATAGCTAACTTATCTACAACGCGTTTTGGGAAAAACCGCTACTGCTAATGGAAGCAGTTATTTCTTTTGTTTAGTAAAAACATCAAAAATATACATTGGTCATCATTGATATTTTTGTGTATAATCTAAATAGTCAACATGAATCCTCACTGTACCTCTATAGGCACAGGCGAGGATTCATATTGCAACCACACATCATACACATATAGTTCAATGAAGACCAAGTGCTCGAGATAGGTTGAGAAGCAACATATTTAAGGTGGTAAACACCTTGTTCGCTTAGCAGTATGGGACTAAACTTTATTAGTTGCGGTCATACTTACCAGCAGCGAGTTTTGAGCAAAACCGCTGTTACTAAGTACTTTAGCAGTAGCACGTCCATGGGAAGGGCGCTACTACTATATCTAGCCTGGAGGCAACACCATGGCAATTATAGCAGTAGCGTTCTTTTCACCTAGAGCGCTACTGCTACTCAGTCATTAGCAGTGCTCTTTTCTAAAGCTCGTTGCTGCTAATTAGCAGTAGCGTCTGTTTTTATACCGCGCTGCTGCTAAGATTCTGTGTATAAGGTTTTCCCTAGTAGTTGTAGGAAACAGATACATGGCTCAATCAATTCCTACACATGCTAGTGGGTTTCATCAAGTTACTGTGGCAATCACAGGTCATGCAGAGGAAAAGGTTTCAACTACCATAGCACACAAGAGTTTGAAACGCGGTTGTGTTAATGCAGTAAGTGAGAGCAGAAGCGAGAAGTTAGTATTGTATCGGAATGATCAATGGGGTTGCTTGCCTGGCAGGTCCGTAGTCTGACACTGTTCTTTGATCGGGTACTCACGGTATCCCTCCGGGGCAGGACCTACCACAGAGAGCACTGATAACACAATCAATATCAAACAATATGATGCATGCATTTGACATGGCAAAATGAGTGTGTTGGACTAATGCATCTATAACCAGATGGGTTTGAGCTATTTTGAACCAAAGATTCAAAGTTCAAACTCATTTGTGATCATAAATAGTGCTTTATCATGTTTGCACTAAAACAGCAAGTTAACTTTCTTAGACTTGCATGAAACCAGTACAGATGGATAGATTGGATTTTTCTGATCATTTTTGATATATAACACTTTGCATTTGGAGCTACAGATTAATTTCTATGAATTTTTGAAGTTAGTACTAAATTCTGGAATTTTCTGAATAAAATTAAATCCAGAAAAGAGTTATTGCATCATCACTACGTCAGCACTGCGTCAGCAAGTCAACTGGGGCGTCCACTCAAGCCTGACCAGTGGGGCCCACTGGTCAGTGTCATAGTAGCTAATTAACTTAATTAAAATTAGTTTAAAAACTAATCTAGGTTTGACCAGGGCCAGGGCCCACATGTCAGTGACCCAGGGGGGTCAAACCCCTGGACAACTGGGTCAAATCGCCAGTGTTTAGTCGCCGACGATGACCAGACACGGCGGAGGTGGTGTTTGGGCTCTTGGTCGCCGGAAACGACACCAGCGACGAGTTTGGCGGCTGCCGGAGATCGGGCAAGCTCGAACTCGATGCTGCAGGGGTTCTGGAGGCACGGGGCCAGCTCCTACGAAGCCCATGTGGTGCGGTGAGTGCGTTGGGCATGGTGGCGTGGCCGTTGTAGTCGCTATGGCGCGCGGCAGCGAGAGTGGAGGGGATGGGAAGAGATAGCAGCTCATGGCGATCATGATGAGACAAACGGCGAGCTCGGGGAGGAACCAGAGTGGACGGGGCGGTGAAGTGGATCTCCGGTGGCGAGAGGTCGAGGACGGCTCGGTGGAAGCGGTGCAGAACGTGTGAGTGCTCCGGGCTCGGCCTGCTCGACGAAGTGGATGATGGTGGAGCTCGGGGACACGGTGGGGCATCGAGAAGGCGACGGTGGCCGCGGTTACGTCGGCGGTGTGGCTGCGGCTGCGTCGGTCATGGTGGGGACGAGCGAGAGAGAGGCGTAGGGGGGATGGGATGTCCAGGGGGTCGGGGTGGTGACGTTGAGGCCGTCCAGGCGTCCAGCCGCTAAAGCGGCAAGCAACTGGTGCCATGGTGAGCTCTCGCGGCCGGTGCCACCTCCTGCCTGCTTGCCTGGCGGGGAAGAAGCAGCTGGCTGGCACGGGCCAGCAGAGTGATGGGCCACCAAGTGGGCCGACTGGTGGGTTGTCAGGTAAATTATCATTTTCCTTTTAATTTGGTTTTTCTTTTCTTTCTATAGGTTTGTGGCTTTTCTAAAAATTCCTAAACATTTTCAAAAATCATGAAACCACTCATGCCCACTATATAGAATATATCCAACAGGAAACATTTTGGTTTATGATTATTTGGACATTTAAAATATTTTATAGCATTTAAATGTCCAAATGCAAATAACATATGACTTAATCCAGTGACCTTAGGATGTCCTAGAAAATTGTGCATCATTTTTTTCAGAGGATTAAGACCAAGGCAAAGATGATGAAAATTTTAGAAGGGCATTTCAGGTTCATTGAAAAAGATTTTAGTAACCCTAGTTGGATTAAAGGGGGTGCTGGGGGTTCTGTCATCCCCATTTCCAAGTTTCTGATCAAAGTAAAGATGATGCAACACTCTAATGCATGAACTAGCTAGGGTGTGACAACTCACCCCCACTCAGGGAAATCTCGTCTCGAGATTCAGGGTCCGTCAGAAAGAAGGTGGGTGATACGTCTCCAACGTATCTATAATTTTTGATTTCTCCATGCTATTATATTATCTATTTTGGATGTTAATGGGCACTATTTTACACTTTTATATAACTTTTGGGACTAACCTACTAATTGGAGGCCCAACCCAAATTGTTGTTCTTTTGCCTATTTTAGGGTTTCGCAGAAGAGGAATATCAACCGGAGTCCAAACGGAATGAAACCTTCGGGAATGTGATTTTCTCAACAAACGTGATCCAGGAGACTTGGAGTGGGCGTCAAGAAACGATCGAGGAAACCATGAGGCAGGGGGTGCACCTACCCCCCTGGGTGCGCCCTCCACCCTCTTGGGCCCCTCGTTGCTCCACCGACGTACTTCTTCCTCCGATATATATATATATATATATATATATATATATATATATATATATATATCCACGTACCCCCCAAACATCCAGGAGCACCATGAAAACCTAATTCCACCGCCGCAACCTTCTGTACACGAGAGATCCCATCTTTGGGCCTTTTTCGGAGCTCCGCCAGAGGCGGCATTGATCGCGGAGGGCCTCTACACACTACAAAAAAGTACACTTCCGTGATGATACATGTTTGTCACAGTAGGTCGCGTTTTTTGTCATGCATGTACATCCATGATGATTTTATGACAGAATCAAGAGAGTCATACCTGTGCTGTCGTAGAAGTGTTCCATGACATTACCAAAATTATCATCACAGAAGTGTCCACTTCCATGACAATAAATCGCGCGTCACAGAAGTGCTTTCGTCAATGGTGACCGACACGTGGCATCCACCGTAATGGAACGCCGTTTAGCTACCGGGTCGGGTTTTGGATTCGATAACCCGTTAAAAGCCCCGACCGATGGTAAATTTCCATGTGTAAAATTCTTATTGGTCGGACGAAACACGTGTCAGCTTGTCAGTAGGTCAGATAGGCGCCTATGATATGTCGACATGTGCCACAGCCCACCACTGGCCCATTTAGCTTACAAAGTCGGCCCGTTTGACTTGGTCAAATGTTAACGGGCTGGCCCATGAAAAGCCTGTTAATGGTCTCTTTGCAAATAGCCCATTTTACAGCCCGTTAACTCATGGCCTATTAGGCCCTAAAGGAAATCGGCCCAACAACGTCATGTGGGCCGTCGAATATAACACCAGCCCATATCATTTTCGGCCCATGTATGGCCCACGACGTCTTTCGGCCCATATGAGGCCTTCGTATCTTTCGGCCCTTTATAGGCTCACGGTGACTCTAGCCCATAATGAACAGTAATTTTCTTTATACCCGTTAACGGCCCGTGATTTACATGTGCCGTTTCCATCCCGTGTTAGCTTTCAGCCTATTGACGGCCCATATGTTCTTGGGCTCCTTTCCGGCCCTCGATTACTTCCGGCCCGTTACTGGCCTGTTCCCCTAATGGGCCAAATTCGGCCCATGGCAAGACTCGTCCCGTTACTGGCATGTTCCCCTAATGGTCCAAATTCGGCCCATGTCAAGAGTCGGCCCGTTACTGGACTGTTACCCTAATGGGTAAAATTTGGCCCATGGCAAGAGTCGGCCTGTTTCTGGCCTGTTAACCCGTTGCGCTGTTTCCAGCCCATCCTATATTCTGGCCCATTAACGACCCGTTATGCCTGTGACAGAATTAAGCCTTTGATGTCCTACGGCCTATTAATGGCCTGTTACGGTGTTGGCCGATACCAATTACGCCCGATTACGGCCCATGTAGACCCATTTATCCGATAGCCGGAGGCCCACCGATTACTGGCCCATTTATCGACGGCCCGTAGGAGACCCATGGATCCTATGGCCCGTATATGGCCCATGGTAGTTGCGGCACTAGCAAACCAGGGAAAAAGAAGACTAGGAAAAAAAATAAGGCCGAAACTAACGCTAGGCTATTAAGGCGATTGCACAGACTACATCCACTCGGCATCAAAGATCGCCACCGGTCCAAATATAGGGAACACCCTACACTATACAAAAATGGCTTGCTGTTTTCTTCAGCCGGTGGCTGCACGTTAAGAATAAATTTTGTATCGCACCGAAACAAATTACAACTATATAAAAAAAGGAAGGTTGGCATAAAACTTAATAGTCTAGCAGATAAATGCACCACCAGAAGTTCAGAAGCTTAGTTCATTTGACCTAACTGTTATGTTTTCATGATGTATTGTCTGATGGAGCACCATAACCCTCGCCTTCATTTCCCCTAGGCTCCTGAACAACATAGCAAATGTCTGATAGTCTGGTTTCAAAACCATGCATATCTTGATGACATTGAGCAATGTTTCTCCTCTTTTCAGAAAGGGTCTCTGTTAGGGAATGGACTTGTGTCTGGAGCGCAGATACAACATTGCTTTGAGCTTGCATATCTTGATCATGAGGCAGTTTGGACGGTATTGCCTTACCAACCAACCAAGTATTACACAGGAACATGCTTTTGGCACTGTTAGTGGACAGGTACTGACCCACTGTAGCAAGAGCTGAGATTGCGGTTATAGTTGCCTCGCCAACCTTCAGAAGGTGGCGGTTCCACCATTTTTTCCATAGCTCGCTGAAAAGTTGAGGTTTTACATTAGTAGTACCAGAACAGAAGATATTAAGGAGGCAGCAAAACCAAACAAAATAGCTTTGGTCTATATACAGAACTTATTCTGGTGAACCCATGTAAAATATTAGCTGTATTTTATTGCAAAGTACATAATAAAACCAGGTTCCAAACATATGACCATGTACCATCGCGAATGTATTGTCTATTTCTTCACATTGTATTGAGGGCTAAGGATAAAGAGACGAAGTTTATAATAGGGTAAGCATAGTGTGACATCATTCATATCACAAAACAACTGAGAACAGACAAACAGGCAATTGTAACGTTGTGTGGGCAAGTCCAGCACGGAACTAGATTACGGGTCAAGATCAAAGGAACATCACTCCTCTCTTTAAACCTAGTAAGGTGCAATGATACGCTAAGACAATTGTGTATAAAATTGAAAAGACTAATAGACATTGGCTGCAAACCATGCAGTTCAAGGCACAAGTCAGAGTAAGTAGTAGTTAAAAGGCATGAGGATTAAGGACTTACAATAGCGGCTTTGACTGGTGTAGTCATGCCCTTCTTCTTGCTGGTGTGACAGTCCTTGAAGATTTCCACAGCATTTAGTTCAGGTACTTTTTGGTCCTTGCAGGCTTTCCTCTGCATTTCGAACAAATCAATATAGATCTGATAATATGGTACAACGAAAAGAGTGAAACAGCAGCTAATTACAAGAGCCTCGCAGTGTGCAATATAGCTACGAGATCTTGTCGTCTGTTGGAATTTCACTTTCGTACGGTTGGCCTTGTTCTTTGAACAGTTCACCTACAAGAAGATAGATTTGTGTGGCACATGCATAAATAGGATATATATATATATATATATATATATATATAATGTACCTGATACTTCGGATCAGACCAGTGTTTAACAAGGCCCCTCCAGTCTTCATCCGATATATTTTCCACTGGAGATGTTTGGGGAAGTTCATTGTTAGCCTTGCCTTCAAAGTGAGTTTTCCTCAAGTTATATCGATACTGTCGCAGAGCAGACTTGAAAACATGGGTGCAAGCTTGTCTGGTTGCATCATATTGGCTATCCAACTTGGACCTCATCTGTTGAAAATTATGGGAGTCTCATTATCAGCAACCTAGAAAGTATGGGACAGAGTAAGACGATATTACTAGTTTCCATACAAAACCATACATACAGATAAATGGTCGAGGAATGTGTTGAACTGGGTTTCTTCTTTGTCATTCCTGTACTGAATCCATGTTGGGAGGATACGTACATGACACCTAACGGCAACCGATGCCTCTGATACTAACTTGGCTGACTCTATAGCATCACGTGGCCTTTTTAAACTTGTCTCAAAATAGATCTCCATTCTTCCTCCTCTAGATTTAGTTAACCTATCGAGCATTATCCCTGATGTTTGTTTCCTCTTGCTCCTAGGAGCTAGTCCAACAACGAACATAGGAAGTGTTAGTGTACATCAAACTGTGGGACTACATATAAAGAAGCATGCAACTGTAACTTGACTCCAGCAACTACCTTCTTGCTGTTTAAGCTCACAAGGTTCATCTGATATTGCCAACTCGTCTCGTGTCAAGAGTGCTTGGGAAGTAGTGTCAGGTGGCAAGGGAGCTTGGGAACGTGTTGCTAGCTCAGTTGACGCATGAGTAAGTTGTGCAGCTGGTAGTACAATGGTAGGTGTTGCAAGAACTAGGGCTGTCTCTGCTTGTTTGGTGGCAGCTATTTGTTTCTGTTTGGCTTTTTTGCAACTCGTGTAGCATGGGATGCCGTGTTTGTTGAATTTTCCGCTGGACTTTGACATTCTATTGCACCATCAGTACCAGTAGTATTTGCAGGATTCATCCGCTTCTCATTCCCTACCATTCTGTGTTTCTTCCTCTTTTTCTGTGCCATATTAAGTCAAGCCGACAAGAAAAACAAATAACAATTTAGTTCTTCAGAACAAATTGATGCGTGATGCAGACGAACTGAACTTTGATGTTAGACAACCACATGATAGGAGGATGTAATATGTATGAAAAACAGGACGGAAGAGATAACCAGAACTATGATGTGTAAACTAAGAAGAAGACATTTCACCAAATTAGAAAGCAATGCAATGGAAGGTAGACACCATATGAAAGATGCTACAAATATCGCTCTGCCAAGTTAACAGTGTCTCATCATAAATGGCGTTTAAACAAATGTGAAGCAGTACAAGAAATAAATCACATGCAAGATGCAAACAACATCACACTACCATGTTAGAGGTCTCTCGTCATTAGTGCCATTGAATATTCACAGCATTGCATATTCACAGCTTATGATGTGTAAACTAAGGAGAAGGCATTTCAGCAAATTAGAAGCAATGAAAGCTAGACACCATATGAAAGATGCAACGAATGTCACTCTACCAAGTTTAAACTGTCTCGTCATAAGTGCCATTTCAACAAATTAGTAGTACAAGCTAGAAAAGAATGTGAGATGTAACCTATATCACACTCTGAAGTCAAACGTGTCTAATGATAAGTGATTGTTGCAGGTTACATAACAATAGTAATTTGATGTAAGAACATGGTGTGATAGACAGATATTGTATGTTCTAGAAACAGGAACATGTGTCTTATTCAATTATAATGTGTATAGTAAGCAGATGGAATTCAACAAAATTAGAAGCAATACAAGCTAGACATCACACATAATATGCAACCACATATAACAGTGCCATGTTAGAGGGAGCACTGGTGATGCTGCACTAGGGGAGACGTGCTCATCATAAACACAGCTTTGTTGAGTGTCTATGCATGTTGTGTTTTGGAAATCATCTTGGGGGTGTGGAGGAGTAGAAACTGTAGAGGCGCTCCATTCGGAAGGAGCACATTTATCTGCTGCCTTGCTAACTTCCTTCTGATTTATTGATTTTGAATTGTCAAGTAAAACCGACAAGAAAAAGCAATAAAATTCTCTCTTCAGAACTCATTCATGCATGATACTGACAATCACTACTGTGATGTAAGGCAAACAGATGATACTAGGATGGAATATGTACGAAAAATAGGACGGCATGGCATGTTCACAACTGTTTGTGTAAACTAAGCAGAAACCATTCCAGCAAATAAGAAGCAATGCAAGCTAGACACCACATGAAAGATGCAACCAATATGACTCTGCCAAGTTAAAAGCGTCCCATCATAAATGAAATTTCAACAAATTAGAAGCAGCGCATGCTATAAATCATATGAAAGATGAAACTAATATCGCACTGCATATAATAAACGTGTCTCATCATGTACTAAATACAGGAAGGCATGTCACATTAACAGGTATAATGTATAAGCTAAGCAGACTAGCACATGCAGTTTAACCAGATTGGAAGAATTACAATGTAGACACTATATGCAACATGCAACCATATATCACGCTGCCAAGTTAGAGAAAGAACATGCGATGCTAGTGTAGGGTAAATGATGAAATCAACTACAGAGGTACGTTCACTATCTTCATCTAGCATTTCTGTTTCTTGATAATCATGTCGGGAGGCTGACGCTGCATTCTTTAAATGAGTAGTTGTCCCCTTGTCTACCTACCTCGTCATAAGTGATTGATGAGGGATACACAAGAACATTAGTTTGATGTAAGAACATGGTTAATACACAGATGTACTAGTATGTACCAAAAACAGAAAGGCATGTCATATTCAAAGGTATAATGTGTAAGCTAAGAAGATGCAATTTAACCAAATTGGAAGCAATACAAGCTAGACATCCGGCAGGAGTGGTGAGCATGATCATCTAGGACTTGAGAGCCTGGTGGGAGGCGGGCTGCTTCGCCACCATCGCAGCTTTTTAGTTGGCTTCCAGGTGATGCCTATCTTTGCTGGCCCTGACTAGCTATTTGTCTTCTGGTGCTCACAGGATGGTGGTTCATGTAAAAAATATCTTTCCTTATCTTACCGACTTCGGCCTTTCAAATACAAGCTAGACACCATATGGAACATGCAACCACATATGACATCGCGAAGTTAAAGCAAGCACCTGGGATGGTGGTTGATTGCGAGCGAGGTCATTAACTCCAGATCTATGTTTACCGTCTCCTTCTACTGACAGTGCACCCTTTATAGCGCTGTAACGTGTCTTGCCTACCCGCATACGAAGCTGGAGAGAGTTCTCTCTTTTATTTGCGGCTTCTCTCATGGAAGTAGAGTCTGAAATACCCTTGCATAAAAACACAATAGTGAGAGTAAGGGTGATGTGTGTGCAGACCTAGCGCACTGCAAAAGTAGCAGATAGCAGGTGGCTGAAAAATAAATGACAGGAGACATATGATAGCTCTACAACATTTCATGGCAAACAAAATTAGATTCCACTCCGTATGATTTTGTAATATATGAGGACAGGAAATGCTGGTACTCCTCCAGCACACCACCACATGTGGTCATATCTAAGATAACAATCGACTGAAAATAAATAGGTCAGTTGATTTTTTTCATGAACCGTCCGATCTACAAGGAACGGGCAGATGCCTTCGTCTACCTCCCGTCAGTCATTGTTGACAATCTTTCTCGAACCGCCAGCGACCACCGGCCCAGACCCCTGCCTCCGCGACCCCGCCCTCCCATCGACCTCACACCACCGCCGTGCTTGGCAGCGCCCCCAGGCCATCCCTTTAATCCTGGCCGACCTCCAGATCGGGCGCCAGTAGATCTAGGCCACACATGCCCCTAAGATAAACACCAAGGCGCTGCTTCCCCGGCATAATAGGCGTACTAGCGCCTATTACGCCGGGGTATGCTTCCGTTAATAGGGAATCAACTGGCCACAAATTGAAATTCAGGGGGGCGACGGACCTCTAGCTAAGGTTAATTAATATATGAGGAGAAACCTTGTGCATCGCGAGTTACTAGGAACATCTAGTATCAAGAAGAAGCGGTCAACTAGTGTCTTCTGTGGGATGAATACCATGCAAGCAGAGACGTAACATTTGCACAAATAAGGGAAGAGGAGTACCTTTTTCGATTGCCGGTGTGGTCACCTCCACCTGTCACACCGATCTTCTTCTTTTTACCGGGGAAACCGATGTTATGGAGGGTGCAGGCTTGGACGAACCCATGGCCAAATTGTTGACTGTGTTGCCGTGGCCGTATGTCGGTGGAGGGTAAGCAGATCCGAGGCGGCGAAGGACGGCGTAGCAGGAACAGCTCCGGTGTGGTGGAGGGTGGCGAAGTTCGAGCGGTAGCGGTGAGGCGCAGGACAGCATGGTTGAATTGGCTCGAGCAAGGACGGCTCGGCCTCGACTTCAACTACTCGCCGTGGAGGGCGTTGCGGTTGAGGTTGCGGTGGACGACGACGTCGGGGTATCGGCTCCAGCGTGATGGAGGAGGGCGGCGGTTGATGGGTGGGATGGGGTGGCGGACGGAGGACGCCAGGGTTTCGCGGCTGGTGGAGAGGTAGTTTTGGCTCCCACGAAGTACGAATGGGGAATCAGACGGGTGGGGTGGACAACGGGGCTAGGCATTTTAGCTTGGTTTTGGCGTAGAGGCTGTGCTGTGCTAGGTTGTGGCAAGAGTGCCTTTTTTATAGAAAAAGGGAACGGAGTCTTCCTTCTCACACTTGCGAAAGAGACAATTTAGGTGTCGGTCACTGGAGCGTGATCGACAGGCTAGGCTGATAGGTTGGGCACCGACTGCCAACAGGTGTCGGGGTCACTGTGTAGCTATATTACACGAGAAGCTTGGCCGGGGTTAGGTTAAGGTCTGGTGGGTTGATTTACCTAGGTTTATTGACCTGGCCAAGATAGGATTAGCCAATGGTCAGCCTGGCTCTGATACCAAGGTTGTCAGGACCAGGTTTCGGGATACTAATTTCCTAGTAAATGGCCCTTGTGCTCACCTGCCCCAGGATTACTGTTAGCTGAAGAGGCACCAAATCGATACAGAAATTCCAAGCAAAATACAAAATATGTAGTACAAGACCATTCTGGCCTATGAGTATAACAAATGGTTTCTAGTGGTTGATGGCGGAAGCGGTTTGCGGTTCATCAGGATCTATGGGACTCCACTTCCCACAGGAACAGCTGACCTGGATAACTCCTATCTTCGCGAGGCTGCTATCATCATTGCGTAGGTTCCGGGGCTGTCATCGCAACGCTCCTCTGGACACAAGAAATCTGGCCAAGACAATAGCCAGGGACAAGCCAGTGAGTACTTTGAATGTACTCGCAAACATTATGAACACGGGTATAATATAACAAATGATAATCATGCCCTGAATTATTCTATGATCATACGTCAATCACAAAATAAACGTCCATGATGCACGCAAGAGGGCTATTCATTATACAACATGAATATGTAATAAGGGAGTAGAGGTAGAATGCACCGATCGGGTGTCCGAAGCGACACCTCGAAAGGATAATAATATAAGGCATGCCTTAGTCGGGCGTCTGAGCGACGTCTCATAAAGGTCTTATAAAGGAAATAAGAAGCAACCATGCCACAGTCGGGCGTCTGTGCGACACCACATAAAGGGCTTATAGAGTAATTAAATAACAAGCATGCCACAGTCGGGCGTCTCAGCGACACCATATAAAGGGATTATAAAGTAAATGAATAACAAGCATGCCACTATCGGGCGTCTCCACGACACCACATAAAGGGCTTATATGAGAGTAATCACAGTGAATATCCAGGAGGTAGAACCGTCCCAGGATACTCAATAATTCAGTGATGTAAATGGTTAGCTCATAATAATAGTGATCATAACCATCATGAGTCACAAGTTATGATGTAAATGGTTAGCTCATAATAATAGTGCAAGTAGGGGTGCACTTTTTGAAAGTTGCTTCCTTCTTTAAAATCCTATTTTAAGAAAATTTAAATTAACACATAGTTTCAAAACAGTACAAAAAAGTGGCTTGGAAAATTTTCAAATAAATATGAAAATAAACTAGGCAAAATTTGAGAAACAACAGAAAAAGAATCAAGTCAATTGGACTTATATTTAAAAAGTTATAGCACGTCAAAGTTTAGTCAAAATCTGTTTTTAATAAAAATCAGAAAAAGAAAACGGTTCGGGGAGTAATACGTTTTCGAGGCAGAGAAGGCGTACTTCTGCTTTTACGTCTTCACTTAAACAAGTGCGAGTCGTCGCTGGGTCACTGACAGTGGGTCCCTTGGGCCAACTAGTCAGATTTGACTAGTCGCCCGCGCCTCCTTCCTCCTCTGTCCGAGCGGAGGCGGAGCTCCGGCGATCAACGCCGGCGATTGGTGGCTCCTCGTGGGGCTCCGACGGCGGGAACACGTTCACTACATTAGGACGATCCTCCTGGTGGTCGAGAGGGTCGCGGGGATGAAGGGAGTCACCGGCGGCGAGCTCCGCAGCAGACGGCGTCTTCGGGAACAAATGGGTCTCGGTCTATGGTGGCTCCCAGTCGAAGCTGAGAGGTTGGAAGGCTCCGCACGGTCGAGGGGAGTCGGGTGGTGGTGCTGGAAGGGCTAGGGAGGCTCTGCTCGCGACGTACAGCACTGGAGCATGGCGGCGGCCGAACTGGCCGCAGACGAGGAGGACGGCCTCCCCTCATCGATTGCTAGCTATGGGAGGGCTGGGGGGATGGCTTGAGGTTGCCTGATGGTCTGGACGAGCTCGGGGCCCCTTTTATAGGCGGTCGAGGTCGGTTCCGCGGCGGCCGGGGATAAGAATGCTGGTGAAACACCGTTCTGTAGCCAGGGGGCGCGTGGCGGCGACGGGCGCTAGCGGACGTGCTCGTGGATAAGCTCGGGCTGTTCCAGAGGGCAGCTGGCGGGCTGGAGTGGCTCGGGCGGCCCCGTCCATGGCAGAGGCTGTCGGAGCGGCGGTGGCGGCTTGTGGTGGTGGCGCTGTGGGCTCCAGGCGGTGGCCAGGGCGGCTCTGTGATGAGGAAGGGGTCGGGCACGTTGGCGGCGAGTGGCCAAGGGTTAGCACGAGCGCGGGGAGGGCGGCAGCGAGACGCGGAGGCTCGGTGCACGCGCGTGCAAAACGTGCGCTCTGGACACGCCCAGAGCACGCACGCCAGGCGTTCGACAAAATGCCAACGCGTTCTAGGCCTCTCTAATGCCAACGCGTTCTAGGCCTCTCTAATGCCTCTACAACTAAATAGGACTAGGCTAATGATTATAAGAGAGCTAATAGACATGCTGGTTTGGCAAATCAAGCAAGTTCAAAATGCAAACTAGGGTTCATGCCAATTCTGTTCATGCACTCAAGGTGTTTGACATAATGCTATGGTCATCTAGGTATCTCTTGGGGTGGCCAAAAAATCCAGATCATAGTCTCTTTAGATGATAAAGAGGGTGGCAAGGTTAGTTTGGCAAAACCAGAAACTTGTTAGTGCAAGATTTGCAAATATTCAGTTCTGGACAGAAAATAAAAGGCATTGTTGCATGTACCAAAAATACTCCAATGGGTCCAATCTCCTGGACTTAAGGGTTTGGTAGGGTGTACTACAAGCAGGACAAAACCCAAGGCAACAAGAGCAAGAAAAAATACGGTTGCAATACAAATCACCAAGCAGGACCAGAATGAAGATGGGGATGATTTGCTCAAATTTTTCAAAGAACATCAATGGGTTTTTGCATAAAGTTGAATTATACACTACTACTAACATCCTCTAATTTTGGTGGAAGTTTTAAAGAAATATTTAAATAGGTCGTAGTGCAAAATCACAAACTGGACCAGTCTTGAAAACTTGGGGTAAGGCTCAAAATCTCCAAAAGACTAAAAGATATTTTTGCATAAAGTGATGTGGGAACCTCACATGACATCCCCAATTTTCTGTGGGGATTTTGAAGGAGTATTAGAAAGGGTTGTATTGCAAATGGAAGCCTAAAACTTATGAAAAACCATTTTTAAAGAAATAAAGCTCAGGAAAAATAATTATAGAAAAAATTCCACTGATAAAAGAAATGGTCTTAGAAAGATATACAAATCCAACAATATTTTGAAAGGTTTTCACTTGGGGTGAAAACTCCACAATATCAAAGAAAAGAGTAGTTCTGAAATCAAAAGATAAATCCAGAAAATAAAAAATTTAATTTACCATGGCAAAATTTTAATTAATAAATCATGGTTCAAATTTTGGGGTGTTACACTTGTACTACCAAACATTGGTCTCACGCGGTTTCGGGCGAGTAGAGGCTCCTTTGGCGCTTCGTTCAAAATTTTGAAACACAATCATTCACGTTTAGAGTACTCTTGACCTATGAGGATTGACCTAAATAGACAATGTTATATTTGACCTTGTATGTTTGAAAACCTCATTAAATTATCCGCTTCTTTTTGAAATTTTGACACTTGAAAATCCTATAACTACGATTATTTTGGAATGGAGCTAAATTTGAATCTATTTTGTTCAAAATCAGAGCAAAGATTGGTGTGCCATAATTTAGGTATGGTTTACTAATGCCATGATATCAAATTCAAATAATTGAATGGACTTCATGTTGAATTTGATTTTTTAAACCACCTTAAGTTGAATTCAAATGTATGTTAGTTCATAGGTAGCTATTTATAATGTCCATTGTGTAACTTTCGTATGTATAATGTCCTTTACACACACAACATGAACTATACTCACGTTTATATTCGATTGCTAAAGTGATGCATTGTCTGGAGTTCAAAATACTAACTATGTGGATCAATTGTGTCGAATAATAACATAGACATGCTCAAATTCGATAGAATCTAGATGTCATGATCCCATCCTAATATCATGATCCCATCCTAATATTTGGATACAATTTATATCTTTAATCACTGTTTAGAGCAGTCTGTTACGTGTAGTTTCACTCTCCATCGGTGGTCTCTCACACATGCTCACACACTCTCTCCCGAGGTGTCTTTCTCGCACACATGCTCTAGATATAACCCTCCATCCCTCTCGTAACCATTTACAACTGTTTTCACTAACCTTTATCACAAGCACTCTTCCGCTCGCAAACATACACACACACAGTCCTCATCGACCCTTTCTATATATATATGGACCTGCCTACATGTCTCATGTACGCACATTATCTTTACGCCTCTCTCTCACGCATTGTCTCACACCTCTCTTCCTAATCGACGAGTATGATTCTAGCAGAGCATTATGTAGGATTCCCCTTAAAGTTAGGTTGGATGAATAGGAATATCAGAGATAAAGGGGTTACCTTAGTTTGAGAACCTAGGGTTACAAATCCTAGCCGTCTTTGTAAGTGGACACAGAGTCCTTCACAATTCTGCTATCTTTGTCTTGTATGACTAGTCATCCATGGGTCTTCCTAAATGCGTCATGGGCCGACCAATGTGGCGTAGGACGGAACCGAATGAAGGGCCTCACCTCGACCCACCGGACCTCACGCGGTGACACACCCTCTGCCCCCACGTCTCATTATATTCTCACACCCACACATACCAACACAAACACAACACACAAAGAAAATTTCTCCTGGTGCCTCTATTCCCTCCCCCTTGCATATACACACTCAAGGGAATGGAATCTCTTGTCGTGACGTCATATTCGTCTCTCTCTCTCTAGACCAATCTCATTTCTCGTGCTATCTCCCCACGCCCCCCCTGTTGGAAATATGCCCTAGAGGCAATAATAAATTAAGTTATTATTATTATATTTCATTGTTCATGATAATCGTTTATTATCCATGCTAGAATTGTATTGATAGGAAACTCAGATACATGTGTGGATACATAGACAACACCATGTCCCTAGTAAGCCTCTAGTTGACTAGCTCGTTGATCAATAGATAGTTACAGTTTCCTGACCATGGACATTGGATGTCGTTGATAACGGGATCACATCATTAGGTGAATGATGTGATGGACAAGACCCAATCCTAAGCCTAGCACAAAGATCGTGTAGTTCGTATGCTAAAGCTTTTCTAATGTCAAGTATCATTTCCTTAGACCATGAGATTGTGCAACTCCCGGATACCGTAGGAGTGCTTTGGGTGTACCAAACGTCACAACATAACTGGGTGGCTATAAAGGTTCACTACAGGTATCTCCGAAAGTGTCTGTTGGGTTGGCACGAATCGAGACTGGGATTTCTCACTCAGTGTAAACGAAGAGGTATCTCTGGGCCCACTCGGTAGGACATCATCATAATGTGCAAAATGTGACCAAGGAGTTGATCACGGGATGATGTGTTACGGAACGAGTAAAGAGACTTGCCGGTAACGAGATTGAATAAGGTATCGGGATACCGACGATCGAATCTCGGGCAAGTACAATACCGCTGGACAAAGGGAATTGTATACGGGATTGATTGAATCCTTGACATCATGGTTCATCCGATGAGATCATCGTGGAGCATGTGGGAGCCAACATGGGTATCCAGATCCCGCTGTTGGTTATTGACCGGAGAGTTGTCTCGGCCATGACTCCCGAGCCTGTAGGGTCTACACACTTAAGGTTCGATGACGCTAGGGTTATAGGGAATAGATATACGTGGTTACCGAATGTTGTTCGTGAAGGAAATATGCCCTAGAGGCAATAATAAAGTTATTATTTATTTCCTTATATCATGATAAATGTTTATTATTCATGCTAGAATTGTATTAACCGGAAACATAATACATGTGTGAATACATAGACAAACTTAGTGTCACTAGTATGCCTCTACTTGACTAGCTCGTTAATCAAAGATGGTTGTGTTTCCTAACCATGAACAAAGTGTTGTTATTTGATTAACGAGGTCACATCATTAGTTGAATGATCTGATTGACATGACCCATTCCATTAGCTTAGCACCCGATCGTTTAGTATGTTGCTATTGCTTTCTTCATGACTTATACATGTTCCTATGACTATGAGATTATGCAACTCCCGTTTACCGGAGGAACACTTTGTGTGCTACCAAACGTCACAACATAACTAGGTGATTATAACAGAGCTCTACAGGTGTCTCCAAAGGTAGATGTTGGGTTGGCGTATTTCGAGATTAGGATTTGTCACTCCGATTGTCGGAGAGGTATCTCTGGGCCATCTCGGTAATGCACATCACATAAGCCTTGCAAGCATTGCAACTAATGAGTTAGTTGTGGGATGATGTATTACAGAACGAGTAAAGAGACTTGCCAGTAACGAGATTGAACTAGGTATTGGATACCGACGATCGAATCTCGGGCAAGTAACATACCGATGACAAAGGGAACAACATATGTTGTTATGCGGTCTGACCGATAAAGATCTTCGTAGAATATGTAGGAGCCAATATGGGCATCCAGGTCCCGCTATTGGTTATTGACCGGAGACGTTTCTCGATCATGTCTACATTGTTCTCGAACCGTAGGGTCCGCACGCTTAACGTTACGATGACAGTTATTATGAGTTTATGCATTTTTGATGTATCGAAGATTGTTCGGAGTCCCGGATGTGATCATGGACATGACGAGGAGTCCTGAAATGGTTGAGACATAAAGATTGATATATTGGAAGCATATGTTTGGATATCGGAAGTGTTCCGGGTGAAATCGGGATTTTATCGGAGTACCAGGAGGTTACCGGAACCCCCCGGGAGCTATATGGGCCTTAGTGGGCTTTAGTGGAAAGGAGAAAGGGGCAGCCCAAGGTGGGTCGCGCGCCTCCCCCTCCCCTAGTCCTATTAGGAAAGGAGAGGTGGCCGGCCCCCTCTCTCTCTTTCCCCCTCAAGGAATCCTATTCCAACTAGGATTGGGGGGGGGGGAATCCTACTCCCAGAGGGAGTAGGACTCCCTTGGCGCCCCCTCCTTGGCCGGCCGCCCCTCCCCCTTGGGTCCTTTATATACGGAGGCAGGGGGGCACCCTAGGACACACAAGTTGATCCACGTGATCGTTCCTTAGCCGTGTGCGGTGCCCCCTGCCACCATATTCCACATCGATCATATCGTTGTAGTGCTTAGGCGAAGCCCTGCGCCGGTAGAATATCATCATCGTCACCACGCCGTTTTGCTGACGGAACTCATCCCCGAAGCTTTGCTGGATCGGATCCCGGGGAACGTCATCGATCTGTACGTGTGCTAAGAACTCAGAGGTGCCGGAGTAACGGTGCTTGGATCGGTCGGATCGGGAAGACGTACGACTACTTCCTATACGTTGCGTCAATGCTTCCGCAGTCGGTCTGCGTGGGTACGTAGACAACACTCTCCCCTCTTGTTGCTATACATCACCATGATCTTGCGTGTGCGTAGGCAAATTTTTGAAATTACTACGTTCCCCAACAGTGGCATCCGAGCCTAGGTTTTATATGTTGATGTTATATGCACGAGAAGAACACAAGTGAGTTGTGGGCGATATAAGTCATACTGCCTACCAGCATGTCATACTTTGGTTCGGCGGTATTGTTGGACGAGAGGACCCAGACCGACATTACGCGTACGCTTACGCGAGACCGGTTCTCCCGACGTGCTTTGCACATAGGTGGCTTGCGGGCGACTGTCTCTCCAACTTTAGTTGAACCGAGTGTGGCTACGCCTGGTCCTTGCGAAGGTTAAAACAGAGTCAAATTGACAAACTATCGTTGTGGTTTTGATGCGTAGGTGAGATTGGTTCTTGCTTAAGCCCATAGCAGCCACGTAAAACTTGCAACAACAAAGTAGAGGACGTCTAACTTGTTTTTGCAGGGCATGTTGTGATGTGATATGGTCAAGGCATGATGATAAATTTTATTGTATGAGATGATCATGTTTTGTAACCGAGTTATCGGCAACTGGCAGGAGCCATATGGTTGTCGCTTTATTGTATGCAATGCAATCACGATGTAATGCTTTACTTTATCACTAAGCGGTAGCGATAGTCGTGGAAGCATAAGATTGGCGAGACGACAACGATGCTACGATGGAGATCAAGGTGTCACGCTGGTGATGATGGTGATCATGACGGTGCTTCAGAGATGGAGATCACAAGCACAAGATGATGATGGCCATATCATATCACTTATATTGATTGCATGTGATGTTCATCTTTTTATGCATCTTATCTTGCTTTGATTGACGGTAGCATTATAAGACGATCTCTCACTAAATTATCAAGAAGTGTTCTCCCTGAGTATGCACCATTGCCAAAGGTCATCGTGCCCAGACACAACGTGATGATCGGGTGTGATAAGCTCTACGTCCATCTACAACGGGTGCAAGCCAGTTTTTGCACACGCAGAATACTCAGGTTAAACTTGACGAGCCTAGCATATGCAGATATGGCCTCGGAACACGGAGACCGAAAGGTCGAGCGTGAAACATATAGTAGATATGATCAACATAACGATGTTCACCATTGAAAACTACTCCATCTCACGTGATGATCGGTTATGGTTTAGTTGATTTGGATCACGTGATCACTTAGAGGACTAGAGGGATGTCTATCTAAGTGGGAGTTCTTAAGAAATTTGATTAATTGAACTTAAACTTATCATGAACTTAGTACCTGATAGTATCTTGCTTGTTTATGTTGATTGTAGATAGATGGCTCGTGCTGTTGTTCCGTTGAATTTTAATGCGTTCCTTGAGAAAGCAAAGTTGAAAGATGATGGTAGCAATTACACGGACTGGGTCCGTAACTTGAGGATTATCCTCATTGCTGCTCAGAAGAATTATGTCCTGGAAGCACCGCTGGGTGCCAGGCCTGCTGCTGGAGCAACACCAGATGTTATGAACGTCTGGCAGAGCAAAGCTGATGACTACTCGATAGTTCAATGTGCCATGCTTTACGGCTTAGAATCGGGACTTCAACGACGCTTTGAATGTCATGGAGCATATGAGATGTTCCAGGAGTTGAAGTTAATATTTCATGCAAATGCCCGGATTGAGAGATATGAAGTCTCCAATAAGTTCTATAGCTGCAAGATGGAGGAGAACAGTTCTGTCAGTGAGCATATACCCAAAATGTCTGGGTATAATAGTCACTTGATTCAGATGGGAGTTAATCTTCCAGATGATTGCGTCATTGACAGAATTCTCCAATCACTGCCACCAAGCTACAAGATCTTCGTGATGAACTATAATATGCAAGGGATGAACAAGACTATTCCCGAGCTCTTCGCAATGCTGAAAGCTGCGGAGGTAGAAATCAAGAAGGAGCATCAAGTGTTGATGGTCAAGAAGACCACTAGTTTCAAGAAAAAGGGCAAAGGGAAGAAGAAGGGGAACTTCAAGAAGAACGGCAAGCAAGTTGCTGCTCAAGAGAAGAAACCCAAGTCTGGACCTAAGCCTGAAACTGAGTGCTTCTACTGCAAGCAGACTGGTCACTGGAAGCGGAACTGCCCTGAGTATTTGGCGGATAAGAAGGATGGCAAGGTGAACAAAGGTATATGTGATATACATGTTATTGATGTGTACCTTACTAGAGCTCGCAGTAGCACCTGGGTATTTGATACTGGTTCTGTTGCTAATATTTGCAACTCGAAACAGGGACTACGGATTAAGCGAACACTGGCGAAGGACGAGGTGACGATGCGCGTGGGAAACAGTTCCAAAGTCGATGTGATCGCGGTCGGCACGCTACCTCTACATCTACCTTCGGGATTAATATTAGACCTAAATAATTGTTATTTGGTGCCAGCGTTGAGCATGAACATTATATCTGGATCTTGTTTGATGCGAGACGGTTATTCATTTAAATCAGAGAATAATGGTTGTTCTATTTATATGAGTAATATCTTTTATGGTCATGTACCTTTGAAGAGTGGTCTATTTTTGATGAATCTCGATAGTAGTAACACAAATATTCATAATGTTGAAGCCAAAAGATGCAGAGTTGATAATGATAGTGCAACTTATTTGTGGCACTGCCGTTTAGGTCATATCGGTATAAAGCGCATGAAGAAACTCCATACTGATGGACTTTTGGAACCACTTGATTATGAATCACTTGGTACTTGCGAACCGTTCCTCATAGGCAAGATGACTAAAACACCGTTCTCCGGTACTATGGAGAGAGCAACAGATTTGTTGGAAATCATACATACCGATGTATGTGGTCCGATGAATATTGAGGCTCGTGGCGGATATCATTATTTTCTCACCTTCATAGATGACTTAAGAAGATATGGGTATATCTACTTAATGAAACATAAGTCTGAAACATTTGAAAAGTTCAAAGAATTTCAGAGTGAAGTTGAAAATCATCGTAACAAGAAAATAAAGTTCTTACGTTCTGATCGTGGAGGAGAATATTTGAGTTACGAGTTTGTTGTACATTTGAAAAATTGTGGAATAGTTTCGCAACTCACGCCACCCGGAACACCACAGCGTAATGGTGTGTCCGAACGTCGTAATCATACTTTACTAGATATGGTGCGATCTATGATGTCTCTTACTGATTTACCTCTATCGTTTTGGGGTTATGCTTTAGAGACGGCCGCATTCACGTTAAATAGGGCACCATCAAAATCCGTTGAGACGACGCCTTATGAACTATGGTTTGGCAAGAAACCGAAGTTATCGTTTCTTACAGTTTGGGACGGCGATGCTTATGTGAAAAAGCTTCAACCTGATAAGCTCGAACCCAAATCGAAGAAATGTGTCTTCATAGGATACCCAAAGGAGACTGTTGGGTACACCTTCTATCACAAATCCGAAGGCAAGACATTCGTTGCTAAGAATGGATCCTTTCTAGAGAAGGAGTTTCTCTCTAAAGAAGTGAGTGGGAGGAAAGTAGAACTTGATGAGGTAACTGTACCTGCTCCCTGATTGGAAAGTAGTACATCACAGAAAACTGTTTCTACGACACCTATACCAATTAGTGAGGAAGCTAATGATGATGATCATGAAACTTCAGGACAAGATACTGAACCTCGTAGATCAACCAGAGCAAGATCCGCACCAGAGTGGGACGGTAATCCTGTTCTGGAAATCATGCTGCTAGATCATGATGAACCTACGAACTATGAAGAAGCGATGGTGAGCCCAGATTCCACAAAGTGGCTTGAAGCCATGAAATCTGAGATGGGATCCATGTATGAGAACAAAGTATGGACTTTGGTTGACTTGCCCGATGATCGGCAAGCAATTGAGAATAAATGGATCTTCAAGAAGAAGACTGACGCTGACGGTAATGTTGCTGTCTACAAAGCTCGACTTGTCGCAAAAGGTTTTCGACAAGTTCAAGGGGTTGACTACGATGAGACCTTCTCACCCGTAGCGATGCTTAAGTCTGTCCAAATCATGTTAGCAATTGCCGCATTTTATGATTATGAAATTTGGCAGATGGATGTCAAAACTGCATTCCTGAATGGATTTCTGGAAGAAGAGTTGTATATGATGCAACCGGAAGGTTTTGTCGATCCAAAGGGAGCTAACAAAGTGTGCAAGCTCCAGCGATCCATTTATGGACTGGTGCAAGCCTCTCGGAGTTGGAATAAACGCTTTGATAGTGTGATCAAAGCATTTGGTTTTATACATACTTTCGGAGAAGCTTGTATTTACAAGAAAGTGAGTGGGAGCTCTGTAGCATTTCTGATATTATATGTGGATGACATATTACTGATTGGAAATAATATAGAATTTCTGGATAGCATTAAGGGATACTTGAATAAGAGTTTTTCAATAAAAGACCTCGGTGAAGCTGCTTACATATTAGGCATAAAGATCTATAGAGATATTTCAAGACGCTTAATTGGACTTTCACAAAGCACATACCTTGACAAGATTTTGAAGAAGTTCAAAATGGATCAAACAAAGAAAGGGTTCTTGCCTGTGTTACAAGGTGTGAAGTTGAGTCAGACTCAATGCCCGACCACTGCAGAAGATAGAGAGAAAATGAAAGATGTTCCCTATGCCTCAGCCATAGGCTCTATCATGTATGCAATGCTATCTACCAGACCTGATGTGTGCCTTGCTATAAGTCTAGCAGGGAGGTACCAAAGTAATCCAGGAGTGGATCACTGGACAGCGGTCAAGAACATCCTGAAATACCTAAAAAGGACTAAGGATATGTTTCTCGTATATGGAGGTGACAAAGAGCTCATTGTAAACGGTTACGTTGATGCAAGCTTTGACACTGATCCGGACGATTCTAAATCGCAAGCCGGATACGTGTTTACATTAAACGGTGGAGCTGTCAGTTGGTGCAGTTCTAAACAAAGCGTCGTAGCGGGATCTACATGTGAAGCGGAGTACATAGCTGCTTCGGAAGCAGCAAATGAAGGAGTCTGGATGAAGGAGTTCATATCCGATCTAGGTGTCATACCTAGTGCATCGGGTCTAATGAAAATCTTTTGTGACAATACTGGTGCAATTGCCTTGGCAAAGGAATCCAGATTTCACAAGAGAACCAAACACATCAAGAGACGCTTCAATTCCATCCGGATCTAGTCCAGGTGGGAGACATAGAGATTTGCAAGATACATACGGATCTGAATGTTGCAGACCCGTTGACTAAGCCTCTTCCACGAGCAAAACATGATCAGCACCAAGGCTCCATGGGTGTTAGAATCATTACTGTGTAATCTAGATTATTGACTCTAGTGCAAGTGGGAGACTAAAGGAAATATGCCCTAGAGGCAATAATAAAGTTATTATTTATTTCCTTATATCATGATAAATGTTTATTATTCATGCTAGAATTGTATTAACCGGAAACATAATACATGTGTGAATACATAGACAAACTTAGTGTCACTAGTATGCCTCTACTTGACTAGCTCGTTAATCAAAGATGGTTGTGTTTCCTAACCATGAACAAAGTGTTGTTATTTGATTAACGAGGTCACATCATTAGTTGAATGATCTGATTGACATGACCCATTCCATTAGCTTAGCACCCGATCGTTTAGTATGTTGCTATTGCTTTCTTCATGACTTATACATGTTCCTATGACTATGAGATTATGCAACTCCCGTTTACCGGAGGAACACTTTGTGTGCTACCAAACGTCACAACATAACTGGGTGATTATAAAGGAGCTCTACAGGTGTCTCCAAAGGTAGATGTTGGGTTGGCGTATTTCAAGATTAGGATTTGTCACTCCGATTGTCGGAGAGGTATCTCTGGGCCATCTCGGTAATGCACATCACATAAGCCTTGCAAGCATTGCAACTAATGAGTTAGTTGCGGGATGATGTATGACAGAACTAGTAAAGAGACTTGCCAGTAACGAGATTGAACTAGGTATTGGATACCGACGATCGAATCTCGGGCAAGTAACATACCGATGACAAAGGGACCAACGTATGTTGTTATGCGGTCTGACCGATAAAGATCTTCGTAGAATATGTAGGATCCAATATGGGCATCCAGGTCCCGCTATTGGTTATTGACCGGAGACGTGTCTGGGTCATGTCTACATTGTTCTCGAACCATAGGGTCCGCACGCTTAACGTTACGATGACAGTTATTATGAGTTTATGCATTTTTGATGTGGTAGCAGAATTACCCCAAATGCATGGTAGATAAGAAGGCTGGCAACTTCAACAAAATTTATACATGTTATTAATGTGTAACTCACTAGTACTCCTGGTAGCACCTGGGTATTGGATACCGGTTCAGTTACTATTATTGGTGACTTGAAGCAAAAGCTATGGACTAAACGGAGACTGGCTAAGGGCGAGGTGATGATGTGTGTTGGAAGTGTTTCCAAAGTTGATGAGATCACCGTCGCACACTCCATCTACCTTCGGGATTAGTATTGAACCTAGATAAATGTTATCAGGTGTCTACGTTGAGCATTAATATGATTAGATCATGTTCATTGCAATATGGTCATTCATTTAAGTTAGAGAATAATGGTTATTCTGTTTACATGAATGATACCTTTCATGGTCATGCACCCTATGTGAATGGTTCATGGAATCTCGGTCGTGGTAATACACAGTTTCACGCCAAAAGATGTAGAGTTAATAATGATAGTACCACTTTCTCGTGGCACTGCCACTTAGGTCATATTGGTGTAAGATGCATGAAGAAACTGCATGTCGATGGATGTTTGGGAGTCGGTTGATTTTGAATCGCTTGACACATGCGAGCCATACCTCATGGGCAGGATGACTAAGACCCCATTTTCAGGTACAATGAAATGGGCAAGTGACTTGTTGGAAATGATACATGCTGATGCGTGTGATCCAATGAAAATTGAAGCGTGTGGTGGATATTGCTATTTTCTCATCTTCACTGACGATTTGAGTAGATATAGGTATATTTACTTAATGAAGCACAAGTCTGAAATGTTTGAAAAGTTCAAGCGATTTCAGAGTGAAGTTAAAAATCACCATAACAAGACGATCAAATTCCTACGATCTGATCAATGAGAATTTCTGAGTTATGATTTGGTAAACACTTAAGACATTGTGGAATTGTTTCACAGTTGAATCCACCTAGAACACCACAGGGTAATGGTGTGTCCGGACATCGTAATCGAACCTTATGAGATATGGTGCGATCTATGATGTCTCTTACCGATCTACCGCTATTATTTTGAGGTTATGCATTAGAGACAACTGCATTCACTTTAGATAGGACACCGTATAAGTCCGTTGAGACGACAACGTATGAACATTGGTTTGGCAAGAAACCAAAGTTGTCGTTTCTTAATGTTTGGGGCTGCAATGCTTAAGGCTTCAGCCGGAGAAGCTCGAACCCAAAACAGACAAACACATCTTCATAGGATACCCAAAGGTGACAGTTGGGTATACCTTCTATCTCAGATCCAAGGGCAAATTGTTTGTCGCTAAGAACGGGTCCTTTCTCAAGAAGGAGTTTCTCTCGAAAGAATTGAGTGGGAGGAAGATAGAACTTGATGAGGTTGTCGAACCTTTATTTCAACCAGAGAGTGATGCAACGCAGAAAGATGTTTTCTGTGGAGCCTACATCTATTGAATAGGAAGTTAATGATAGTGATCATGAAGCTTCGGATCAAGTTGCTATCGAACCCCGTAGGTCGACAAGGATATGTACTACTCCTGAGTGGTACGGTAATCCTGTCTTGGATATCATGTTGTTAGACAACAATGAACCTACGAGCTATGGAGAAGCGATGGTGGGCCCGTATTCCGACAGATGGTTAGAAGCCATGAAATCCAAGATAGGATCCATGTATCAGAAAAAAGTATGGACTTTGGTGGACTTGCCCGTTGATCGGCAAGCCATTGAGATAAATGGATCTTTAAGAAGAAGACGGACGTGGGCGGTAATGTTACCGTCTATGAAGCTCGACTTGTGGGAAAGAATCTTTTTACAATTTCAAGGAGTTGACTACGATGAGAATTTCTCACCCGTAGAGATGCTTAAGTCCGTCGGAATCATGTTAGCATTAGCTATATTTTTCGATTATGAAATCTGACAGATGGATGTCAAAATGAGTTTTCTTACCAGTTTTCGTAAGAAAGAGTTGTATGTGATACAATCAAAGTTTTGTCGATCCTAAGGATGCTAAAAGGTATGCTGGCTCCAGCGATCCTTCTATGGACTAGAGCAAGCATCTTGGAGTCAGAATATATGCTTTGATGGAGTGATCAAAGCTTTTAGATTTATACAATGTTTGCTAGAAACTTGTATTTACAAGAAAGTGAGTGGGAGCACTACAACATTTCTGATAAGTATATGGATGACATATTGTAGATCCGAAATAATGTAGAATTTCTGGAAAGCATAAACGGTTGTTTGAAGAGTGTTTTTCAAAGGAAGACCTGGATAAAGCTGCTTACATATTGGGCATCAAGATCTATAGAGATAGATCAAGACGCCTGATGATACTTTCAAAGAACGCACACCTTGACATGTTTTTGAAGGAGTTCAAAATAGATCAGTCAAAGAAGGGGTTCTTACCTGAGTTGTAAGGTGTGAAGTTGAGTAAGACTCAAAGATTGACCACGGCAGAAGAAAGAGGAAGGACGAAGGACGTCCCCTATGCTCTTGTCATAGGCCCTATACGGTATGCCATGCTGAGTACAACACCTGATGTGTCCCTTGCCACATGTCTGGCAAGAGGGTACAAAGGTGATCTAGGACTGGATCGCCAGATAGCGGTCAAAATTATCCTTAGAGGTATAAGGAAATGATTCTTGGTTATGGAGGTGATAAAGAGTTCGACGTAAAGAGTTACGTCGATGCAAGCTTAACACCTATCCGGATAGCTCTAAGTAGAGATACCGGATACGTATAATGGAGCAACAATTTGGAATAGCTCCAAGTGGAATGTGGTAGCAGCATCTACAATATGACATATAGTTTTGCGAAATACATAGGGATCTGAATATGGCAAGACCCGTTGACTACAACCTCTCTCAAAAGCATAACATGATCAAACCCAGAACTCATTGAGTGTTAATCACATAGTGATGTGAACTAGATTATTGAGTCTAGTAAACTCTTTGGATGTTGGTCACATGGCGATGTGACCTGTGAGTGTTAATCACACGGCGATGTGAACTAGATTATTGACTCTAGTGCAAGTGGGAGACAGTTGGAAATATTCCCTAGAGGCAATAATAAATTAAGTTATTATTATTATATTTCATTGTTCATGATAATTGTCTATTATCCATGCTAGAATTGTATTGACAGGAAACTCAGATACATGTGTGGATACATAGACAACACCATGTCCCTAGTAAGCCTCTAGTTGACTATCTCGTTGATCAATAGATGGTTTTAGTTTCCTGACCATGGACATCGGATGTCGTTGATAACAGGATCACATCATTAGGAGAATGATGTGATGGACAAGACCCAATCCTAAGCCTAGCACAAAGATCGTGTAGTTCATATGCTAAAGCTTTTCTAATGTCAAGTATCATTTCCTTAGACCATGAGATTGTGCAACTCCCGGATACCGTAGGAGTGCTTTGGGTGTACCAAACATCACAACGTAACTGGGTGGCTATAAAGGTTCACTACAGGTATCTCCGAAAGTGTCTGTTGGGTTGTCACGAATCGAGACTGGGATTTGTCACTCTGTGTAAACGGAGAGGTATCTCTGGGCCCACTCGGTAGGACATCATCATAATGTGCACAATGTGACCAAGGAGTTGATCACCGGATGATGTGTTACGTACCGAGTAAAGAGATTGTGATTAACGGGATGATGTGCCAGTAACGAGATTGAACAAGGTATCAGGATACCAACGATCGAATCTCGGGCAAGTAAAATACCGCTAGACAAAGGGAATTGTATACGGGATTGATTGAATCCTTGACATCGTGGTTCATCCGATGAGATCATCGTGGAGCATGTGGGAGCCAACATGGCTATCCAGATCCCGCTGTTGGTTATTGACCGGAGAGTTGTCTCGGCCATGTCTGCATGACTCCCGAGCCCGTAGGGTCTACACACTTAAGGTTCGATGACGCTAGGGTTATAGGGAATAAATATACGTGGTTATCGAATGTTGTTCGGAGTCCTGGATGAGATCCCGGACGTCACGAGGAGTTCCGGAATGGTCCGTAGGTAAAGATTTATATATGGGAAGTCGTCATACGGTCACTGGAATAATTCGGGGGTTACCGGTATTGTACCGGGACCACCGGAGGGGTTCCGGTGGTCCACCGGGAGGGTCCACCTGCCCCGGAGGGCCCTATGGGCTGTGTGTGGAGAGAGGACCAGCCCCTTAGTGGGCTGGGTGCCTCCCCCCTAGGGCCCATGCGCCTAGGCTTTGGGGGAACCCTAAAGGGGAGGCGCCCCCCTTGCCTTGGGGGGCAAGGCAACCCCCCTTGGCCGCCGCCCCCTCCTCAGATTGGATCTGAGGGGCCGGCCCCCCTCTCCCTTGCCCCTATATATATGTGGGAGGTGGGAGGCCAGCTGCACCCAGTTTTGGCGCAGCCCTCCCCCTCTCCCAAGTCCTCCTCCTCTCCCGCGGTGCTTGGCGAAGCCCTGCAGGATTGCCACGCTCCTCCTTCACCACCACGCCGTCGTGCTGCTGCTGGATGGAGTCTTCCCCAACCTCTCCTTCACCCCTTGCTGGATCAAGGCGTAGGAGACGTCACCGGCTGCACGTGTGTTGAACGCGGAGGCGTCGTGGTTTGGCGCTTAGATCGGAATCAACCGCGATCTGAATCGCTACGAGTACGACTCCTTCATCCGCATTCTTGCAACGCTTCCGCTTAGCGATCTACAAGGGTATGTAGATGCACTCTCCTTCCCCTCGTTGCTAGATTACTCCATAGATTGATCTTGGTGATGCCTAGAAAATTTTAAATTTCTGCTACGATCCCCAACACCCCCCGTCGGCCCCTCTATCCATGCCTCTCTCGAATACGTAATACACACACATACCTCTATAGGCCCCGCCAAATGCATCAAATACACATTCACACATGTTACATCACGTACCCCATTGATCTAAAAAGCCGTCTCTTCACGTTTATTTTGCATACAACATTCCTTTTGAATGAAGTGAGGCCGAAAAAATATTTTAGAGTTTCTACATATATACAACATTACAAAGTTATATGGAGGAGTACGAACGCTAATTTGCATTGCATGGTGCCCACAATGATATTTATTCCGCACTATGAATTTCTATATTTTTATACTATATACAAAGTTAGTCATAATAAAGAGAAACGAAGAGCATATCTCTCTCCATCGCATACCCCCCTGTACGCCCCTTTCGTGTATGCACACAAAACTATCTCTAGGTCCTCTGAAAGTAAGCCCCCAGAAAATTCACGCATGTTTCATCTTTCTCTCACGATATATACAATGACGATCATTGTATTTGAAGCGAAAGCATGATACATACATTGGACTTCAGAATCCACACATTACGGTCACCATTTATGTTTAGTGGTTATTATACAGTCACGGGCTCAGCGTACAACTCTGTATTTGCTCATGACATGACTAGTGGACCAGTTAAACGCTCCACGTGGCACTTCTAGTGTTGCATCACATTATCTCTCTACCATCGTGCCCACCTGTCGACTTGTATCTACTCTACATCTACACTCTTATAAAATACATAAAATACACTCTTATAAAAAACAGAGTTGGTGATGATGGTGTGCCTTCCATCCTGCAATATAGGTCGTCTGATTTATATCTGACGGATAGGAAAGAAACTATGGCAATTTTGCAAAAAGGTACCCACACACCTCTCCACATTTGCAAATAAGGCCTTCCCTCGTTCATCCTTTTCTCTCACAAGATAAACAAGTCATACAAATGCATCTTGATGTTACGTGCAACGCACGTGCATCTTGCTAGTAAGAATGAGAACAAACGACAGAAAAATATTTGGACGGTGGTTCAAAGTCATGAGCGCGGGCACAGCGGACTAGGTGACCTTGTACTGGTATGCTGAGCCGTCTGTTTTAACACACAGGAGCTGGTGTGGTGATTATACACACATGCACGCATGCACACGAACTGCATCCATGCAACACTCACACAAACACATGCACCCACGCATGCACGCAACACTCACACGTACACATGCAGCCACGCACGCACACAACACTCACACACACGCACGCAACACTCACACGCAAACACGCATGCATGCATGCATACACCAGTACACCAAACGACCAACACACACTCTCATGCTCAAGTTCTCAACCTACACGTGCATGCGCACACATTAGGCCTTGACAGACACACACAACCAGGTGATTCCCTGCGCACGGGCTGGAGCCTTGTCGCGCCTGTGTAAATTTGTGTTTATCTTACCTTTTGCCTATGCAAACTGACAGGTGGGACCCACAAGGAACATGGTCAATTTAACTAGTCAACATGGCGCCACACAGACTATTTGGCTGGTCAACAGAGTGCAATCCAATGTTGAACTATGAGCAAGTGACCGTATAATCACCGCAAAATGCATACAGTGACCGTAATCAGCTTATTCTGAAGTTCGGTGACCGTATTACGCTTTCTCTCTGTAGGCCCTCCAAAACTACATCTCTACATGTTCTCGCATGTTACATCTAACAACTATGCAATACAGCACTACTACTACACTCTAACACAATAAATCATATGTGTTCTTAGTTTTACTAGATATCATATTGTTACTTATAATTATTCAGTTTGCATACATTAAAATTGCCTTTGAAATGTATGGCCAGTATCATCTACCGCGTAGGAAAAATCCCGCCCTTTCCTGTTTAATTGGGTTTGTATCGATGGATCATGCGAAACAGCAAGACTATAGTACTATACAATACAAGTGACAGTTCACTAGGCCGTCGTGTTGTCTACTCCTCCGTCGTAAGAGTGGAGCGCTCGCTTTCCTAAATCTTCTAGTCCCTTTCGCCGACATGTGGACATCAAGCTACCGGGTCCACGTGCCATACCGGAATACAGCGCAGAGCAGCTAGGGTGAAGCACCCCAGTCATGGCGCCGGTGTAGTAATGAGCAATGAGGCGTCAAATCACAAAGCTGCACCTTTCCCGCAGTTAAGTTGGAGGGACGAAGCAACCATCATTTCACTCGTTGCTGAATCCGCTTCTCCCTCATCTTCTTCAACTTAACCACGTGTTGCTTCTGCCATTGTTCTGCCTCATGTGGGACGCGGATCGGCTTGGTAAAGCACTGACACGTGGGACCGCATGTTAGCAAACCGCCAGGACAATGTCCTCCGAAAATAAGAAGCCTAATCCTAGACTTACAAAGGGCTACGTAGCTGCTAGGTATACTTTCCATCTAATCTATATATGCCCCCCTGATTTTCAGGTGGGGTGGGCCTAATCCTCTCTTTAATCCAATCAAATGGTCCCACATCACATCAGTTTGTAACTTTACGTAAACCATTATGTGGATGTAGCATTGCTCAAATAAGAAACCTCCCCCGCCATCCACGGGGCAAAATCACCTTACTTTTTACTAATCTTGATTCTATAATTTTTTAGATCAATATAATTGAGATTTGTATAGATAGCACAAAGGAGCAAAACCAAGTGGTATGGTTAAGGGCATCCACAATGTGTAGCCAAATGTGAAAATAGCTTTTGGCATCGTGGGAACCATTGTCGACGGTGTTGCCAAAGCCAAAAAGATGGAACCGAAGCTCCCTGATTGATTGATTGAAGGAAAAGAAAAATGCAACATCTCTCCTCTTTCTCCCATGCTTGGACACATGTAGTACATTATAGAGCACAGAGTCTACTCCCCTGTCCCTTCTATCACAAATCACAAAGCAGTAAGGCATCAAATCACAAAAGCACGAACGAAGCAACCATCATTTTACTCTTCGCTGACTCCGCTTCTCCATCGTCTTCTTCGAGAAACCATCTCACCGCACTAGTACTCCTAGTAGTACTAGTAAAGGACTTCCTGGATGCAAATAAGGCGGTTGTCTCGGCTTGCAGGTGGCACTTGCGAACGACTTACCGTGGTCTCCCTCAATGGTGTTCTCCGTCGAACGCACTTCGCCAAACCACTAAAAAAAGATATCGTCGACGTCACCGCAATGGGGAAGGAAGTCAAATATAGTTACTACCTCCATTTTTTTGTACACAAGGCCAGTATATCAAAATTACAATCTGCAAAGGGCCACTAACACTAATCGAGGCAAAATTGACGGGGTTAGCAACCAAGGACATTAATATCCCCTGCATGCATGCGGAAGTGAGAAGGTTGGTTTGCATGGCATTGCATTAATCAAGCGGTGAGGAGTGATATGGTTAGCTCTTTGATCTTTCGAGAAAAAATACGCATTAATTGACACGTGAAATGAGGATTTGCATCGATTAAATCCCGCGAAGGAAAACCCCGCGTTTCCTTTTTAACACTAGTACTCCTAGTACATACATACTTATTTTGTTTGGGTGTAGGCCTTGCATTGCCAAAGTTCGCCACACATTTTTGCCAAGATTGCCTAAAGTTTTCAAAATGAGAAGGAGGTACACTTACGCACGGCTGTCGCGGTCGCACCGCACCCTCACACGGTCGCTCCTGCACGCCGCGGTCGCACCGCGCCCTCACATAGTCTCTCCTGCATGCTACAAACCCAACCAAGGGAACGCACCCTCACCGACACATAATTCTCATTCATAGAGTATGTTTATCCAACCGCATGTTGGGTAATATCCGTACGGCCCATGCGGTGGTCTGTTGGGGAAGAAGAAGATGTGAGGAAGAAGGAAAGAAGGGTTAGGAGACGTAGGATATTCATCCAACTGCCTGAAATGGTAGACTGATCCAAGTCAGCCGACTTGCGTAACAAATATATGTTTTTACACAAAAAAAGATACATAAAAACAACAACATAAAGAAAAACTATCACTGCTCGCGAAAAGAGATGGCCTCGTCGTCTTTGGCTGCCGGCGCGAACCAGTCGTCGCTGCCGACGTGTGTCTCCGCACCATGGTTGTCTCGGCCTCCAGCTACTCGTTCAAGCGGAGCGTACGGGAACTCTGCACGGACGAGAGCCCAGCCCGGTTCAAGTCGAGGATGTCCGGTTCCGCCTGCAAGAGGGCCTCGATGGCAGCGGCATCCGCATGCTCCGCGTCGTGTCGAGCCTCCGCCGCCTGGTTCAAGTCCAGGACGTTCGGTTCCGCCTACAGGAGGGCGTCGATGAGAGCGGCATCCGCGCGCTCTGCATCTAGTCGAGCCTCTGCCGCCCGGTTCATGTACACGACGTCCGGTTCCGCCTGCAGGAGGGCCTTGATGGCAGCGGCATCCGCGCGCTCCGCCTCAAGTTGAGCCTCCGCCACCCGGTTCACATCCACGACATCCGGTTCCGCGTGCAGGAGAGCCTCGATGGAAGCGGCATGCGCGCGCTCCGCGTCGAGTTGAGCCTCTGCCTCCCGGTCCTCCTTTAGTATTGCCATGCTGAACCGCTGGTCCGTCTGCACCATGGGGGACTCGGACGCCGGCACGAAGTCGACGTCCATCGTCTCATACCCATCGGGGGCCTTCTGCGCCGCGACCTCCGCCATGAACATTGGATCAGCTTCCTCCTCCTTGTAGCTTGGCTCCAGAGAACTCAGGGATTGGCCCGCCACAAAGCGAGCTTGGGAACGGAGGTCTATGGCGCCGACCGCCGCCGCGATTTCTGCACGGCGCTCCGGTGTCAGCATCTTGTAGTAAGTGATCTTGCGGCGCACCATGGATTTTCAGCGAACTAGGGGACGCTTGATGCGGGCTAGGGGATCGAAAGGTGGGGGAATGGGCTAGAGATTTGGTGTGGTTTTAGGGTAGTGGCTGGCGTAGGCCGTGCAACGAAGGTTCTAGTGTGAATAGTGGTTCCGGTGATGATCGGTCAATCGGATTTGACTGTACATCGCGCTTGACACTTCGCGTTGCAGCCCGGCACGCTGGACCCTCAACGTCGCTCAACGAATGGAATGCGCTTCGTCTTGGGTTTTCGCTCGCTTGTGGGACCGCAGTTGAGAGCAAACTGACGTCCCTCCCCTCCCCCGCCCGCGTCATTTATTATACCACCACTCCCTCCGTTTTATGCGGAGTAAATAAAAAAAGAAGGAATATACTAAGGATGAGGATCCCCTGACATGGTCGAACCCATTGAGTAACTAACATGCAGGGCCTAGCAAGCATGGGGTCCGCCAGTAAGTGACCAAAAGGGAGGGTAAGGCAGGGATACCTACGTCAGAGGATCCACTTACACTATGCTACTTTGACCAAATGTTAGAGTAATAATATATGACATGCAACTTACACAAATGTTAGAGTAATAATATATGACATGCAACTTACACAAAGCATACATGGTCTAATGTGTTTTTCGAGGTTAACTTTGATCAAATGTTAGAGTAATAATATATGACATGCAACTTACACAAAGCATACGGTCAAATTCGTGTGTGAAAGGAGTTTCCAATGATATAATTTTCACATTATACATCTCATGTACTATTAATGTTGTCAATAGTCAAATTGGAAACCATCTCGAGTACAAATCTAGCAGTACGTATGAATCTAACAATATTTATTTGGTGTTGTTGAATGTTGATACCTTTTTGATCAAAGTAGAGATACTTTGACTACACATAAAACGTATATGTAAACTAGAAAGGATAGGAGGGAGTATATTGTACGTTCAAAAACGAAGTGAACATTGAATACCCTTTATATATGATTTTGCGGATGCTATGATCACCGGTTCAAAATTTTGAATCCGCCTTAGGTATCACGTGCCCCCACTCATTCCCTCTCCATTTCATCTCGGGGTCTGGAGATCTATTGAAAGAGGACTAGGGTGGGTACATGCGAATGATACTCGGTGGAATGTTCAAATGAGTCATGCGGGAGGATGGAATCGACTGGAGGGCGACATGATCGATGGAGAAGAGGGTTGGAGAGGAATGAGAAATAAGCAAACGCCACATGATTATACTTGAACGGCTCAAATAAACAATAAGTTGTCTCGCTTGGCCTACATAGTGAAAGGCCTAATGCGCAACATGGAGCACTGACGCTCGAATATGGCCGGGAAAACAGGGAAACCGACATGTGGGGCACACCCGTGGGGACAACGTAGCGCAGACTAGTCCAATGGAGGAGCTGGCCCACGACCTCCTCGCCACCGACAACCGTTCATGTGGGTCATTCGGGCCAACAACGGGGCGCAGCTCCAGCACCGCCTCTAGACACGGCGACCGCGGTGAGCGACACGCTCATATCGTCGCTATACAAGGTCGGTTTCAGTGTGCCGAGGGTGGTGTTAGTGATGTGGCACGACCAATGGTATGTTTGGTTTGTGCCCAAGGTTTCCCCATCAAAGCATTGGGTAGCCAAAATTTTGGTTGAGGTATTGGTTGCCCATGATTTGGCCGACATTGGCAAGAAAAATGAACTAGAGTTGGCTAGAGTTCATTGGCATGCCAAAGAAATGGCAACCACCCAAACAAAGACCAATCTTTGGGTCATGACCAAAATTTTGGTTGAGGTATTGGTTGCCCATGATTTGGCCGACATTGGCAAGCAAAATGAACTATAGTTGGCTAGAGTTCATTGACATGCCAAAAAAATGGCAACCATCCAAACAAAGACCAATCTTTGGGTCATGACCAAAATTTTGGTAAGGTGCACTTTGGCCACAATCCAAACACACCCCAACACCCGGCTCGTCAAGGATGCACGTTGCGCTACGACATGTCCGCGGAGTGGTGTAGCACGGCCAACTGCATCCTCCGGACCTGAGACCATGCCGGGTCGTCTTTCTTTTTCAATGACATTCGGGGATCGCATGTGAGCAAAGGGCATCTCCAACGTTGCCATGATCGCAGCTGACTACCCTGGCACTCCAAAGCCCTGGTCCCTCGCGCCGCCGTGCGGTGCGTTGCCAGCCGACGCCAGCTACCCGCATTCATGCCGTCCGTTTGTATGCCGTCGTTAAGAGGCTCGGTGCCCGAGGAACCAACTCCGGCGACTTAATGACGCACCCAGACGCTTGGCCTCACCGGAGTGCGCTACTTAAAGCGGCAAGGCCCAGCTAACCTCTAGACCATAGCGCATCGTCCTCCTACCTGGCACCACATCCTCCATGACCGCAAGTGCGAACGCTCTGTGGGAGAGCTTGTCTTTGGGGATGAATCTCGAGGTCGCCGCCCTCCCTCAAGTTGCCTCTCACGATGCAATAGCGGCGTAGCCGGACGCGGACGCGACCGCACAAGCGGTGGCCACGCTGGTGGCCGACGACGGGAGCACCGTCAGCCACGCGTCCTACTTGCCGCCGTCCAACGTCCGGCACCATCAAAGTCAGGGACTCCTCCGAGGATGAGTAGGGCATGGGAGGCGGTAGGGCATGGTGTGCCAACTGGCTGGTCCGTGTCCCGTGTTCTACTCTTCCTCGTCGAAGACTGCACCTTCACTTCACGGGTCTTGAACCCCGCCCCCGTACATAGAGATCGCAGATGGACGACATCAGTCGCTGCTGTAGGATAGGTTTAGGGTCGAGTTTCTTTTATTTCTCTGTCCTATAAAAGTTCGAAATGTAAAGAAAATTTTCCGTGTTTGCAATAATCTCGGCCAGTGTATATGAACTTTCAAAATAATATACATATTGTAGGAGTACTAGCAAGATGCCCGTGCATTGCACGGAAGATCAAGAACTTGCGGGAGAAAAGGATGAACGAGGGAAAGCCTTATCTGCAAATGTGGAGAGGAGTGCGGGTAAATTGTCATAGTTTCCTTCCTATCCGTTAGATATAGATCAGACGGCCTATATTGCAGGATGACAGGCACACCATCATCACCAACTGTGCTTTTTGTTGAACCGAGCCAAATCTAACATGCAAAGTAAAATAAATACATGGGGTCTATACATACACAAATTATATTAGGCACTCCAATAGTACATCCACTACACATTCACGCATTTCACATCTTTCTACCTCTACGGGAACCTACGAAAGGGTTAACCTAAATTGCCTCTCTCTCTCCTCCCCAATTTTCATGGTGGTGGGCCCCTCCCTCCCCCAATATACAATCAACAGCTCACACATTTCACATTACGTTAATTATGTAACTGGGATTACGTAGGTGTAGCATTTCTCGTCCTAAAAAACCCAACTAAGCCAACCTCCCAGCATATCGCGCAGGAAAAGACCCGGCCGTGCTGTTTTAGTCGGGATTACCGGATTACTAGTAGTAGTATCAATGGATCGTGCAAAGGAACAAATTATTTTTGAGGGGGCGAAGCACCTAGTTTAAAAGGAAAAAAGGCGGTACACTCACAACACTCCTGTCGCGGTCGCATTGCACCCCACACACGTTCGGTCCTGCACACGGCTCACGCAAACGGAACGCGCTTTTGCTTGCCTCTTCACTGACACGTGGGACTGCACTTGGAGAAACTGACCATGTGCCAAACTCCCCTCGCCCACCGCGTGAAAATCCCCCCCCCCCACACCCAAAAATTCCCCCAAATCCGATTCAACCGCCCTTCGGCCAACTAGCCAATAATATTCCCCAAACCCCCTCCCCCCTGTGCCCCTCCACTCCATTCGCGCCACCAAAGCCGCCCTCCCTGCCTTGCCAATATGTCGGCGCCATGGTTCGGCGATCCTCTCGCTCCCACAGTACGCTCTCATAGACTGTCGTCCTCTAGCCGCGCCGCCACCTCTGGCTACGTTCTTGTGGAGGCGCAAGGCGGTCAGCACCGCCACCGCTGGCGATGTTTGTGTGGAGACGCACGGCGGTCAGCTTCTCCCATGGTACGCGCATTCTAGACTGAGGCCTCGTTCATGTCGGTGTAGCACTGAATGTTAGCTGATAGGCGTTGTTAATCTCACTGTTTGCCTAAGTAGTTTAATGTCAATATGCTTTGCTTAAGAAGCTTCCTTGCCCTGTTCTGCACTCAATCTGCTTAGCTGAGATGGCATGCCAAGGCCGATTAGTTGCTAAAATATCCTGCCATATATTTATTGTGAGTAGATTGCCATGGTCTAGTAGCTAATCTGTTAGGTGAAATAGCTCTACGCCGTTTATACTCGATCTTTGTTGCTGCGATGGCCTTCGATAGTTTGATGACTGTGTGCTCGGCCTCATTGACTGCTGGAATAGCCTGCCATAATTTGGCACTCAAATCTGTTTGCTGAATTACCTTTACATATATTTCATTACTTAGATCTGCTCGTCCAAATATCTTGCCATAGTTTTAGACATCGACCTAGGTATTTTTTCTGGACTTCATAAAAAGCATATATGTCTTTCATGTAATATCTAGTAGAAGAACTAATTTGTATGTCTAACAGATGGACATGACTTGGATAACTTCTGCTCGAAGATTCTTTGCTGCATATGTCGAGGGGGTTGAAAACTTCATGAACTTTATCAGAGCCAAGTACGGTGGTCCAAAATCAGATGTGCTCTACCCATGTAGCAGTTGTATGAATTCAGTTACAAGACCCCACTCAACTGTATGGGATGTCAGTCACATATACTAGGTGGGTTCATCATGGTGAAGCTGTGAACGTCAATGTTATTGACTACGTGGAAGCGGTAGATCACCATCTCGATCTTCTTGATGCTCAGGTGGAAGAGGAGGAGGAGGTGGTGGTGGCGGAGCCAGTTAGTTTGACCAACATTGAAACAATGCTACGAAATGCTCGTGCATTCCGTGAACTTTCACCTGCAGAAGAAAAAAGGTGGGCCCGCATGTTGGAACAATGCAATGTTGTTGTCACCCCAGAAAATAAGCTGTCAGTATTCTCAACTATGGTCACCTTTCTTCAGGTGAAGACTTCTGAGCTGATGACCAACAAATCATTCGATGCGATGTTGGCTGCTTGCCGCAAATCTTTCCCAGATGCGTCTGAGCTGCCACACACCTACAGTAAAATGAAGAATTTCCTTCATGTAGTTGGAATTGGATATGATATGATCCATGTTTGTAATAATAATTGTGTTCTGTTCCGGAAGGATTATGCCAACTTAAGTTAATGCCCGAAATGCAAATCATCAAGATGGAAAGATGGCAATGCTGTGAAGAGGATTCCTCATAATGTTCTGAGACATTTTCCAATTACACCAAGATTGCAGAGGTTGTTTCATGATGCTGAAACAAGAGAGGATGTACTGTGGCATTCTAGGAACCAGGAGTACAGAGATCAGAATGTAATGAGCCATCCATCTCATGGTAGTGAGTGGAAAAGCTTCAATGATAAACACAAAGAGTTTGCTGCTGACCCGAGAAACATTAGACTTGGCTTAGCTTCTGATGGATTTAACCCATTTGGCCACCGGAGCACCACATATAGCATGTTGCTAGTGCTTGTTATCCCTTACAACATGCCCCCAAATGTCTGCACCAAAGAATCAAACTACATGATGGCCTTGCTCATCCCAGGTCCAAAAAGTCCTGGAAAGGATTTTGATTTATTCATGGAGCCTCTTTTGGAGGAACTTCAACCGCTATGGAAGGGTGTTCTCACTCGAGACCTATATCGCAGCCCACCAGCTCATTTATTTCTGCATGCTGTTATAATTTGGTGCATCCATGATTATCCGGCTTTGGGCACTATGTCAGGGCGAACGACACATGGTTACAATGCATGTGTTCGTTGTGACAGGAATCCGCTATCATACTCAATACTTAGCAAGATCTGTTACATTGGACACCGTCGTTTCCTTGCCAAGGACAAGACGCATCCTAGAAAATACCGAAGACATGTGTTCAATGCAAAGCATGAAAACCTTGATGCGCCAAAGAGGCTCGCCGCCGATGAGTTGCAAGTGGAATTAGAGAAGGTCAGGCATATTACACCAGGAAACCATCCTGGTAATGGTAGCGAGAAAAGGAAGCGTGGCAGGGTAGAAGAGATATTATTGTTTTCCTGCAGGTCCACTTTGTGGGACTTGGAGTATTGGGAAGATTTGGATTTGTGGCATAATCTTGATGTGATGCACATCGAGAAAAATATATGTGATAGCATTATCGGCACACTTCTTAATATTGAAGGCAAGACGAAAGATACTGTAAAATCTAGGATTGATTTGACACACCTGGGTATCAGAAAGGATTTGCAGGTGCAAGATGAAGGTAAACCACGGGATATGGCACCAGTTGTGTATGTCTTGGACAAGGTAAAAAGAACAGAATTCTGCGAGGTCCTGTCACGTGTGAGATTCCCACTTGTATTTGCTTCCAACCCTGAAGGGAGAGTCAGTGCAGATGGAAACAAGGTACAAGGGTTGCAAACTCATGACTGCCACGTCCTACTTCAAAGGGTTTTACCTATTATCCTTAGAGGATTGGGCCGCCCTGACTTATATAGAGCAGTTGCAGAGTTGGGACAATTCTTCCGGGAACTCTGCAATAGGAATATCAGGATAGATGTTTTGGAGCATCTTAGAGACAAGATACCAACTATCCTATGAGAACTTGAGAATATATATCCTCCAGCCTTCTTTGATGTGATGGTGCGTTTGGTTGTTCATCTACCTGATGAGGCACTACTTAGAGGTCCAGTACAGTATGGATGGATGTACCCTATTGAAAGGCGGCTAGGCACTTTCAAGGGATATGTTAGGAATAGAGCTAGACCCGAGGGTTCAATTACAGAGGCCTAAATTGCTACAAAAGCATTGACATTCTGCTCAAAATACATTGAAACAGCTGACCAGCTTTGCAAAGAGGTGGGTGAAGACAATCCCGGGCTCAATGTTTTCGATTATTCTGTTCGAGTTATAGGGAAGAGTCAACAAGAGGACAAACCTAAAGATTTGGACAAAATGGTTTGGTATGTGTTGAATAACTGTCCTGAGATACTACCTTATATCAAGTAAGTGAAGTACTGCAACTTATACATCCTAATCTACTAAACTTGCAGCATATTCTTATATATTTAGATGTTTGACGCGATCACTATGTTGTGCAGCATCTACAAAGAGGAGTTACTGCCGCAAAATCCAAGAAACATTGACAATATGGTTATGGCAGGATTTGCGAAATGGTTTAAGAACCATGTAAGCTTTTGAAGTGCACCGTCAGTTTTTTAATGTATTGAGTACATAAGATGATCAACTTGTCTATTCTCTAAACATAGGTTACGAAGATGCGGGAGGATGGGCAGGCAGTTGATGATGCACTTTACTCACTAGCAATGGGTCCTGATACTCGGGTAAGACATTATGAATCTTGCATTATTGGAGATGTGCACTACAACACCCTTGCACGAGACGAAGGAAGGAAGACACAAAACAGTGCCATCATGAGCACGGATACGTATGACAAAGAGACAACTGAAATGTATGCTAACATAACAGACATTGTTCAGTTGCAGTATATCTCCAGTTTCGAGGATCATCAGTGTGTGGTTCTGTTATGCTGTTGTTGGTATAACCTCTTTTCCAGGATCGCAAAACCCAGAGCTGATGATTATTTCAAATCCATCAATGTCAAGGCGGCATACTAGACCAACAAATCAAGCAACACAGATATTTTTCTTGGAAGGCACATTTGCACGTACCGATGAATGGAGAGTATTGCAAGGGTTTGAGCAGAGGAATTCGTTTAATGAAGTTACACAAAAAGATGATGCTTACACTGCTCCTCATGTACAAGATAACACAGATGTTCCTAATATCTTTGAGAACCATCACATCAATGACGCCGCCGAAAAGATTGCCAGTCGTGCTGTGGACATACAAGAGTTGATCAAGAAGACGCCAACGTCCGAGGATGGTGAGGACGAAGAAGACGATGACACCATGGGGAATTATGATTCAGACTAATAGACATGGCGAAGATGTTGACACTGCTACTGCGGATGATGATTACATTGCTTTTGTCATATTTGCCTGTCAGAAGACGTTTTTTATCTACTATGTGAAATTGCGTTTGCTATGACAACTGAAACCTGATGAACATGTTGTTTAGTATTTTGCTGTGAGAACATCACTTGTTATGTATGATGATTTGTGTTTGGTGATTGTATGAAAACTAAAACATGATGACATTGTTGTTTAGTTGTACTCATATTTCGCTGTGAAACTTGAATTTGATGACATAGTCTGCTATTTGACTGCAATTTTCTCGATGTCTTCGAATGAGAACAAAGCTGACCCGACATGGCCTCTGCTATTTATAAATTTATATGAGCAAAAGGGGATACCCCCTAATTTCTGATAGTAGAAATCATTAGATGTTCACAACACTATGCCCAGCCTGCTACACAGGTTTCAATCATTACTATTTTCAGCAAAGTGCTCATGTCGTAGCCACTGAATACATCACGAGTGCTACATACACTGCAAATAAAGAGACAATCATCCTAAAGAGCACATCAATTTTGCTAATTATCTTCCCAAGCTCTTTCATCTCCTCATTGCTGTCAAGGCTGTTCAGCAGCGGTTGCTTGGCCATGATCAGAGGAACTGCATCTTTAACCTTCTGCTCTGCATCTTCCTCTTTTGTCGTTCCTTCAGTTACTTGTCCAACACCCCAACCTGCTGGTATTGGGATTCCTCGGCTAACCAAATAATCAGCATAGTTGCATTCCCCCACATTAGCAACTTCCCAAAAATACAAATCACACGAATATTCCCTTTTCTGCACGAATCAAATTGGAAGATCATCAACCAAACTATTAAAAAAATTAGCAACTGAAAGCAGCAAAACAACACTTAAACATATTATTACCCCATGATTGTGGTTGAGACGCGACAGATGACTCTGCGTGATTTGCAGTAGTGGCACCACACCAACGACAGCAGGTTGTGATGACCAATCGGCCGAGGTGCGCGTGCCGGCGGGGGTGGCGACTTGGCGCACATCTGGTTGTCGCCTGTTAAAGACCAGGTGGACAAGCAGCCAGCGGACATGGTTGCTGCGGCCAGAGCTTCTGATGCTAGGCAGAGTAAGTAGAGAAGAGGAGAAGCGAACATTGGATATGTCAGTTTCATTACTTGTAGAGTAGCATAGCACCATATATAGTCATAGTCTAGGTTTGGATTCGAACCAGCTATAGGAGCATGTCTTTATTTTTTATAAAACTCGGCAACGTCTCTTTACTGGTACACTAGCTTGTTTTGTACGCCCTCCCAAGTCTTTCATTTTCTTTCCCTTTTTTTGCAAGGAAGGGAGGAAAAATTGTGAGTTCCTGGGACTCGAACGCAAGACCTCTCGGTTGACAACCAAGGGTGCTAGTCACTTATGTGGCGAACGTTCCCTGTGAGGAGGACAACAGACGAACGCAGTTTCCTCGGAGTTTTCTTCCTATATATAAAAAGTATGCTACTTGGTGTCCGCTTAGTCAACAAACGATTGTGCCAACCTTGACCGTTGTATTGACATTCAACGTCTATCGCGTTTCTTCAGTCTCTTCTACATCGAGCCGCCAAACAAACCAGCGCCGGCAGAACCGCCTGCTCCCGCCTCCCACTGCTGGCTGTGACCTTCCCCGGCTCCTGTTTGTTCCAGTACGAGGCCTCACCATCATCTTCCGCCTTGGTTCGCTCGCCACAGTGCCTCCCTCCGGTGTTGTCAACATGGTCAACAACCGACAGGAATAAGGACCCGGCAGCACGCGTAGTAATTTTGTTTTTCGGGACAGAGAAGGGTATCAACTGGGTTGTGTGGGACCCGTGGCCCGTCTAGCCCAGGCTTTTATTTCATATGTTTAGCACATGACCAGCCCAGTTTGTTTTTTCCTTTCTGAAAATGGCTAGCCAGCTATTTTGTTTTTTTGCAGAATAACCAACGTAGGCCTACTTGCTTTTCTACAACCTGCTGGGCCGGAAATCTTTCAAGGCGAGGAGGGATGCATTTTGCCCAGAAAATGGGCTATAAGTAATATGAAATGGGCTATAAGTAATAATAAATGGGCTATAAAATGAAGAAATACAACAAACAGACAATTCGTTCCAAAATAATGTTTTCTTTCGGATTTTGATATTTTAAATTTCATTGTTTTTGTGTGGGTAAATTTTTATTGAATTTAAATTAAGGCATATTTAGATTTAAAATTAAATTGAATCTGGCTAGAAATTTCGGGTTGTATGCTGTTTGGGACAGATTTGGAGGCTGACTTGTGGGTCTACTAGGTTGACGTGTACTTTGGCTTTGTCAACTTAGTCCACAAACGATTCTAGCAGCAGTGACCGTTGGATGTTAATCCAACGGCCGTGCTGCTTCTTCAATATCTGATCTTCTGGCCTAGCCGCCCAAACCAGCTCCGGTGGGACTGCCTGCTCCCGCCTCCCGTGGCCGGCTGTGCTGCCGCACAGGCCGCATCGCCCCACCCTACTTCATTGCTGGCCATGCCATTCCTCTACTCACCCACACCTCCTGTTATTTTCTGGTGATGGCAGCTGGACCAGTAAACACTCATACTCCCCACCGCGTGGGCAACCATTGTCGAGTCTTCCCCGGCTCCGTGTCGTTCCCTTCCTAGGCCTCGCCGTCGTCCACCGCCACGATGCTCTCGGCGCGGCCTGGTCAACGTGGTCAATGAACGACATCCATCGGCCGTGGACTCTACGTGCAAAATAATGATTCCTCCACCTGACAGCTGGGACCCACCGAAAGGGCCTCTGTATATTTTGCGAAAAAACGTTCCCCCTGCGGACATGTCGGACCCACCAGCTATATCTTCGCATGCAAGGAAGTGCCTCCTTATTACGCACAAAAAAATGAATACCCCCCTGCTAGCTGGGACCCACCATAGTGGGAGGATGACTTGTGGGCCAACCAAGTTGACGGGCACGGAGGGCTTTCTCAACTTAGTCAATATGAATGATTCTAGCACCAGTGACCGTACGATGTCCATCCAACAGTCGTAGTGCTTCTTCAACCTCTGGTCTTCTTGCTCCAGCCGCCCAAAGCAGCGCCGGTCGTGTCGCATGCTCCTGCCTCCCGTTGCTGAATATGCTGCCGCGGAGGCCTCACCGCCCCCTACTATTCCCACCATTGGCCAGGCCCTGCGGTGACGGCAGCCTCACACAGCAGCCGAACCAGTGAACCCTCGTACTCCTCTCCGCGCGGGCTTCCACTGCCGCGTCTTCCCCAGTTTCGCGTCGTCCCCTTCGTAGGCCTCGCCGTCGTCCACCGCTATGGTGCTCTTGGCGCGGCCTGGTCAATGTGGTCAAGGAACGCTTCCATCGGACGTGGAGTGTACGTGGAGAGGCTGGCAGCTGGGTCCACAGCCGCAGCAAGGAAGTGCCTCCTTATTACATGGAAAATAATGATTCCTCCACCTAACAGCTGGGACCCACCGGACGGGCCACTGTATTTCGCGGAAAAAATGTTTCCCCCTGACTGCTGGGACCCACCAGCTTCATCTTCGCATGCAAGTAAGTGCGTCTGGGCAAAAAAAGATTTGCCCCCTGGCTACTGGGACCCACCAGCTACACCTTAGCACGCAAGGAAGTGTGTCCGGGCAAAATAAACGATTCGCCCCCCTGACTGCTGGGACCCATCGGCTACATCTTCGCACACAAGGAAGTGCGTTCGAGCAAAAAAAAATGATTCACCCCTGACTGCTGGGACCCACCAGCTACATCTTCGCAGGCAAGGAAGTGCCTGACAGTCGGGACCCACCTGGTCGAAGCGTACGTAGCGTTGTCATTCTGGTCGCGAACGTGTACGTACATACTGGTCGATGTAGAGGCACGCACGTGTCGTAGTAGAGGCGCGCATGTGTCGTAGTAGAGGCGCGCACATAGCATGTACATGAACGTACATCGGCCAGGGTGCAAGAAAGAAAATACGGCCACGTATGTGTACATACGGGCGGGGTCTCGAATGCCTACTCGCGCATACATATGGCCAGGGCTCGTGTACATGGCTGGGTCAGAACGGAGAAACAACGTCGTCGTCGTGTTCATGGGGAGGCAACGGAATGCGTCGTGTTCATGGGGAGACAATGGAATGAGCCGTGGTCATGGGGAGGCAACAGAATGCGTCGTGTTCATCGGGAGGCAAGGGAACACGTGGGAGCCAACCGGCTGGGTCGGAACGGAATGCGTGGTCGTGTTCATCGGGAGGGCTTGGACGGAACAGGAGATGGAAACGAGGCCTGGCGTACCGCAAAACGGAGGAAATGGACCTCCTACGTTCGGAACGGGGTCCTGTTGATCGGGAGGGGTGTGGCGTACCGCAAAACAGAGGAAATGGAACTCCTACGGTCGAAACGGGGCTCCTGTTGATCGGGAGGGGTGTGGTGTACCACAAAACGGACAAAACGGACCTCCTACGGTCGAAACGGGGGTCCTGTTGATCGTGAGGGGTGCGGTGCACCACAAAACGGACAAAACGGACCTCCTACGGTCGAAACGGGGGTCCTGTTCATCAGGAGGGGTGTGGCGTACCACAAAACGGGACTCCACGGGATATTGTTCATCTCCACCGTCGACCTCCTCCAGCCTCCACGGCCTCCTGTTCATCTAGCCTCCACCGTGCGCTACTCCATCGGCTACTGTTCAACCACCCCTCCACCGTCTACTATTCAACCACCCCTCTACACCGCGGGGTCCTGTTCAACCACCCCTCCACGGGCACCCTTGCACCGTCTACTGTTCATCCAAAGGCAACGCCACTGCTCACTGTTCATCCAACCCCCCCCCCCCCCCGCAACACTCACTGTTCATCCAATCGATCAGCTTTAGTTTGCAGCAGTAGCGAAGGAATCACTCGATCGGTATCAGTTAACAGCCATCTATCGCTCGGGTTCAGTAGCGCATAGCCCACAGTGCAATCGCTCGGGTTCAGTTAGAGCCGAACGCCTTGGTCGGGTTCAGTTAGAGCCAACACCTCGCACACACGCGCGTACGTGTACGAGAGAAACCAGCATCGCTCGGCCCCGACCTCCCACCGTAACCGGGAACTCCCCGAAAGTTTCCTCCCCCTCGCTTCTACCACGGTTTTTTCCGTCATGGACGGCCCAAAGAATGTCATGGAGCTGCGTCTCCGGCCCGCCCAGGATGAAAAGCCCATTTTCTATCATGATTTTTTGTCATAGAAATAGGAGCCCACCACATCTATGATGATACCGGGTTTTGTCACAATTATCGTCATAGAAGTGTCATATGTATGACAGAAAAAAATTTGTTCGGCCCAAAATGTCACGGATGTGCCTTTTTTTGTAGTGACATCAACTCCATGGCCTCTCCGGTGATGTGTGAGTAGTTTACTTCAGACCTACGGGTCCATAGTTATTAGCTAGATGGCTTCTTCTCTCTCTTTGGCCTCAGCTTGCCTGCGAGCGACTTCCTTCGAGCCTTCCTCCACTTCTACCACCTTCAGCCGCACCACCTGATGCCGAATACAGTGGTATTGTTGTTGGCCTTCGTCACTTTCTGCGAGGGTTATCTCGGCATTCCCACCACCCTCGAGCTGTGGGGGGAATTCTTCTACACCAAGCTCGACACCGCCGCCAAGAACGATGCGGACCAGTGCGGCACCTTCGTCGCAGTGCGCAGCCCGGGTGCCGGGAACTACTTCCCGGCCATCTGCTTGACACAGTCGGTCAAGCTATGGCAGCGGTCATACTTCCACGTGAAGAACGTCCACCCAGAGCACGACTTTGTCAACCTGCCGGTGTACAAGGCCGGCCCACCAGCCGAGCCCTGCACCAATTGGACCTTCAAGCTGAAGGTGCTGTCGCCGCCTTCCTTGGCGCCATCGCCCGGCTCAGACCTGACGGCCTCAGACCTGCTGACCGCCTTGGTGGTGCGCTAGGTGCTCCCCCTCCAAACTTGGCCTCACTTGATCAGCCGGATGAGCGGGCACCAAGACCCGAGCCGGATGTGCACCAAGGAGATGCCAGAGGCAGAGGTGGCCCGCCTGGTGAACTTCATTTCAAACTCCCGCGTGGCAGTTCGGCAAGTGGCCATACTCCCGCGTGAACCCTCTGCTTGTGGTAATCCCTTGATTATTTTTCTCTTTATCTACCGAGTTCTGCTTTTTGCCACCTAATCAATCAATCACTTGTGCAGATCCTCACGTCCCAGTCGGTAGCCGACGCCTTGGAGGAAGGCCATGAATACCTACCGGACCGATCCATGAGCGATGTAGATGACCCTGACTTGGTGGCGACCGCCTTGGAGGAAGACGACGTGAAAGGCAGTGGCGGCGGAGCAGGCGGCTCCGGAGGAGGCAGCATCGAGGCATGGATGGGCGATGAGGAGGAGGAAGACGAACCACGCGGCCCTCACGGTTGACGGAGTATTGGATTAAGGGGTCCTCGGATAGCCGGACTATATACTTTGGCCGGACTGTTGGACTATGAAGATACAAGATTGAAGACTTCGTCCCGTGTCTGGGTGGGAGTCTCCTTTGCGTGGAAGGCAAGCTTGGCAATTCGAATATGTAGATCTCCTCCCTTGTAACCGACTCTGTGTAACCCTAGCCCCCTCTGCTGTCTATATAAACCGGAGGGTTTAGTCCATAGGACAACAACAATAATAATCATAGGCTAGCTTCAAGGGTTTAGCCTCTACGATCTCGTGGTAGATCAATTCTTGTAATACTCATATCATCAAGATCAATCAAGAAGGAAGTAGGGTATTACCTCCACCGAGAGGGCCCGAACCTGGGTAAACATTGTGTCCCCCGCCTCCTATTACCATCCGCCTTAGACACACACTTCGGGACGCCCTACCCGAGATCCACCGGTTTTGACACCGACTACATTGCTGACAAGGCGGGCGGGAGCTCATCGGCTGTGCTGGCTACACCAGGCAGTGCATAGAAGTGTCGAGCCGCCAAGCTGCTATTCGCCAGCCAGCCAAAGAAGCCAAGGAACCCGGCCGCGGCGAAGGCGGCCCAATTCCAAAGGGCCCCGAAGCATCCCCCAACGGTGTCCGCGTAGGTATTTTGATTCCTCTCATGTTTTACCCTTTGCCTTTCTTGCAATAATTCTTTCTAAATTTCTTCTTGTCTTTTTTGAACAGGGCTCCCCTCTCTCTTGAGCGGTCGGCCTCTGCTTCCATCATTGGGGGGGGGGGTGGAGAGCTCCGCCATCGGGCGGACGGGGTCGCCAAGGAGCAGGCGGAGAAGGCTACATCCATCCAGGCGCCGCAACTAATCATCCCCCTGTGCACCGTTGTGCCAACACCAGGGACCGAGGTGCCAACTGGAGGAGCTGACGATGATCAGCCGGTCGCGGAAGGAAGAGGAGGCGAGGCCATCATCTTGGGGGCGGAGGAGCCCTAGCAAGCGCCGACTGCAGATACACCAAGTAGTGGGTTTGAGGAGTCGCCGATGCCAATAGCTGGCAATGAGTTGGTAGTGGGCTCGGCCCGGGTGGTCCGCACCTCAGGGCATCGTCGCCTGGAGAAGGCGGCATTGGCGCCAAGGCCGCTGGAAGATGGGGCCGCGAGCTCTCCTGCCCCCGACACCGAGGCCAGCAGCGCCACCGGAATGGACTCCCGGAGGCGGGACAAATGTGCTGAACCATGCCGCAATCAATGTCCCGGCCCATCTCTAGTCCCAAGGCACCGCCCTCCAACAATACACAAAGGAGTTCCTGGCGTCACGAGCCACCATCCGGGTATGTCTCATGATCCCTGAATTTTTCTTGAAATCTTCCATGGGAGCGAGCCAGTACACCCACTGGATGTAGCCCCCCGAGTTCCGGGTGCTAACCTCTTCTCCTTTCTTCCCTTGCCATGGTTGCAGGATTATCACAACATCCGCATGGCCACCTGCAACTTTCACGTGTGGGAGCTGGCTAAGCGGACTGCCGAGTTGACCGACATCCGAAGTAAGTGCTTCTTCCTTAGTCACGCCGGGGCACGCCAGTGCGCCCGCGGGGTGTAGCCCCGCCCCGAGATGCGGGCCGACTGCTGAGCAGTCGAGCCGGATGTACTAGCGACTACTCTTTTTTTCTTTTGCTATTTTGCTGATTGTCCTTTCTTTTTTGTCTTCCGCAGGAGCCAATGCCGATTTGCAGCAGGGGTTGGACGAAGCACAAACCACGCTACACGCCAAGGAGGTGGAGCGCAGCCAGATGGAGCAAGAGCACGACCGCCTAGCCAGGAAATTGGCTGACCAGGCGGACCAGCACCAGGCGGTGTTGCAGAAGCTCAAGGATGCGGAGAAGGCACTCGAAGCCGAGTTTGAGACTCAGCGCTAGAGCTGGGCCGACAGGGAGAAGTCTCTGACCGATGGCTACGGCCTGGTAATGCCGTCGCCGCCAGCCAGGCCATCAAGGCTCGTCGTGATGAGCGAAGGCTGGCTGGTGCAGAAATTGCACCCAACGCCCCTCGGACCCTTGCCGAGCAGCTGCTTGCCATCCAGGCTCACCTCCTGTCGGCCCACCGAGCACTCCGCCATTGCAGCGCACCGGAGCTCAGGTGGTCTCCGCCCTCTGGCCATGTACTCTGATTTTACGCACCCCTAGTCGGACCTCTGACTGGTTAGAGGTGGCCATTGACCGCTTCAAGGTGTGAAAAGGCTCCACATCCCGGGCAGGCACACGGCGGGCCCTGGAGTTCATTAAGGGGTGGTACCTTGGGCGGCGGTGGCGCCCGATCTCTACCATCGTGTTGCAGTGATAGCCGTGTCCACGGACACCAGCGTCTTCCTCCCCGCGCTGAATGAGGAGGGCACCGAGGCGCCGCCCAACTGGTTCGGGCTGAACCCGGAAGGCGGCGATGATTCGGTGGAGGAGATGGCCTCCAGCGATGAAGGTGACGACGAGGAGGACGAGGACGAGGACGGTGATGACGATTCGCTGGATGATGGAGACAGCCAGCCTCATCCTAACAAAGTCTCGACCAACGGGCGGCATGCCGACGAGCCGACTGCCACTGGCATCGACTAGGCCGAGACCGACCAGGCGACCGCTCCACCACCCGGAGCGTCGACTTCCGCCGACCCCTCTAATCCGACTTCTGCTCCTCTGGCTTAGGTGGCCAAGCTATCTTTTCTTCCTATTTTTAATTTCTTTTAAACAAACTTGTTAGATTTGCGCAGTTCCACCCGCTGGGGGTGTATTCGAACTATTTTGAATGCTAGCCACGGGCCTTTTGCTATGTAAATTATCTTTGCCAATTTCCAACTTGCCTTGCGCTTCTACTCTTTTGACTTTTTCCTTGGCCGCCTTCCCTTAATTGCCGTCTTGTCAGCCGGATAGCCGCTCTGCAGTCTATGGCGTTCAAGTACTTGGCCGTTTTTGGGGAAGGCAAGTACTTAGCATTTGTAGAGCGTAGCAAGTTAAGTTGTCGAAACCAGCCGGCCGGCTGCTCAATAGCCGGCCGGCAAGGCGGGGAGACGGCTTGGCCTATGCAAATGTTTTGGTCCTTAGCCATTTTTCGCGTGGGCACCATTTCCTGCCTTTAACTCTTGCTAGCCGGATAGTCGCTCTATGAGCTGCGTCTGATGGCAAGAGAGGGCTTAGGTGCCGGCACACTACTTGTCCGACTGTAGGTAACATTGGCATAGTACAAGGTGGCAAGCTCCCGGGCCGACTGGTCAAACCCGGTGCCAGGCAGAATAACGAAATAACACATTCATAGACCTAGAACTTGTCATATAGATAAAGAAGGTAGCCCCCGAGTGCTCCTCGAGGGTCCTGATGTCTTAGCGCTTAATACAAATGGTAGCGTGGTACATACTGCATTTAACTGTAAAAATCTTTGGAGGAGGTTTGCATTCCACGGGTGCTCCTATTCCTTGCCGGAATCGTCTCTCTTTCGTGCTCTGGGTTTTTGTGCATCAATGAGGTAGTAGGAGTCATTGCCCAAGGCTTTGCTGACGATGAATGGGCCTTCCCAAGGGGTCAAGAGCTTGTGATGGCCGGCTGTTCGCTGGATCGGCTGGAGCACAAGGTCTCCCTCTTGGAATGATCTTGGCTTGTCTTTCCGAATATGGTAGCGGCGCAGACTCTGCTGGTAGATGGCTGCTACCTCTTGAGCACTGTGTTGGTTGTCCCTTGAAGAGGAAAGGGTGGTGCAGTAAAGCAGCGTAAGTATTTCCCTCAGTTTTTGAGAACCAAGGTATCAATCCAGTAAGAGACCACGCGTGAGTCACCTCGTACCTACACAAACAAATAAGAACCTCGCAACCAACCTGATAAAGGGATTGTCAATCCCTTCACGGAAACTTGCAAGAGTGAGATCTTATAGAGATAATAATAATAATAATAAGATACTTTTTTTGGTATGTTTATGATATAGATTGAAAGTAAAGATTGCAAAATAAAATAGATTCGAAACTTGTATGATGGAAAATAGACCCGGGGGCCATAGGTTTCACTAGTGGCTTCTCTCAAGATAGCATAACTATTACAGTGGGTGAACAAATTACTGTTGAGCAATTGATAGAAAAGCGAATAATTATGAGAATATCTAGGTATGACCACGTATATAGGCATCACGTCCGTGAGAAGTAGACCGACTCCTGCCTGCATCTACTACTATTACTCCACACATCGACCGCTATCCAACATGCATCTAGAGTATTAAGTTCATAAGAATAGAGTAATTCCTTAAGCAAGATGACATGATGTAGAGGGATAAACTCATGCAATATGATGTAAACCCCTTCTTTTTGTCCTCGATGGCAACAATACAATACGTGTCGTTTCCCTTTCTGTAACTGGGATCAAGCACCGCAAGATTGAACCCAAAGATAAGCACTTCTCCTATTGCAAGAAAGATCAATCTAGTATGCCAAACCAAACTGCTAATTCGAAGAGATTTGCAAAGATAAACCAATCATACATAAAAGAATTCAGAGAAGATTGAAATATTGTTCATAGGTAAACTTGATCATAAACCCACAATTCATCGGATATCGACAAACACACCGTAAAAGAAGATGACATCGAATAGATCTGCAAGAGAATTAAAGAGAACTTTGTATTGAGATCCAAAGAGAGAGAAGAAGCCATCTAGCTACTAGCTATGGACCCGAAGGTCTGAGGTGAACTACTCACACATCATCAGAGGGGCCAAGGGGTTGATGTAGAGTCCCTCCGTGATCGATGCAACCTCCGACGAAGCTCTGGAAAAGGCCCCAAGATGGGATCTCTTCGGTACAAAAGGTTGTGGCGGTGGAAATAGAGTTTCGTGGTGCTCCTGGATGGTTGCAGGGTATATGAATATATATAGGAGGAAGAAGTAGGTCGGTGGAGCAACAAGGGGCCCACGAGGGTGGAGGGAGCGCCCCCTGCCTCGTGGCCACCTTGTTGATTGCTTGACGTCCACTCCAAGTCCTCTGGATCACGTTTGTTCCAAAAATCATGTTCCTGAAGGTTTCATTCCGTTTGGACTCTGTTTGATATTCCTTTTTACGAAACACTGAAATAGGCAAAAAACAATAATTTGGGCTGGGCCTCCGGTTAATAGGTTAGTCCCAAAAATAATATAAAAGTGTAAAATAAAGCCCGTTATCATCAAAAACAGATAATATAATAGCATGGAACAATCAAAAATTATAGATACGTTGGAGACGTATCAAGCATCCCCAAGCTTAATTCCTGCTCGTCCACGAGTAGATAAATTATAAAAACAGAATTTTTGATGTGGAATGCTTCCTAACATATTTCTCAATATAATTTTCTTTATTGTGGCATGAATGTTCAGATCCGAAAGATTATAGATAAAAGTTTAATATTGACATCAAAATAATAATACTTCAAGCATACTAACTAAGCAATCATGTCTTCTCAAAATAACATGGCCGAAGAAAGTTCATCCCTACAAAATCATATAGTTTGGTCATGCTCCATTTTCGTCACACAAGAATGCGCCCATCATGCACAACCCTGATGACAAGCCAAGCAATTGTTTCAGACTTTAGTAATCTCAAACCTTTTTCAACTTTCACGCAATACATGAGCGTGAGCCATGGATATAGCACTATGGGTGGAATAAAATATAATGAAGGGGGTTATGTGGAGAAGACAAAAAAGGAGAAAGTCTCACATCAACGCGGCTAATCAATGGGCTAGGGAGATGCCCATCAATTGATGTCAATGCAAGGAGTAGGCATAGCCATGCAACGGATGCACGAGAGCTATAAATGTATGAAAGCTCAACAAAAGAAAGTAAGTGGGTGTGCATCCAACTTGCTTGCTCACGAAGACCTAGGGCACTTGAGGAGGCCCATTGTTGGAATATACAAGCCAAGTTCTATAATGAAAAATTCCCACTAGTATATGAAAATGACAAAACAAGAGACTCTCTATCATAAAGATCAAGGTGCTACTTTGAAGCACAACTGTGGAAAAAAAGGATAGTAGCATTGTCCCCCTTTTTCTAGGCCTTCTTTTTTTATCTGGCCTTTCTTTCTTTTCGTTTTTATGGGACAATGCTCTATTACTGATCATCATCACACTTCTATTTATTTACAACTCAATGATTACAACTCGATACTAGAACAAGGTATAACTCTATATGAATGCCTCCGGCGGAATACCGGGATGTGCAATGACTCATGAGTGACATGTATGAAAGAATTGTGAATGGTGGCTTTGCCACAAATATGATGTCAACTACATGACCATGCAAGGCAATATGACAATGATGATGCATGTCATAATAAACGGAACTGTGGAAAGTTACATGGCAATATATCTTGGAATGTCTATGGAAATGCCATAATAGGTAGGTATGGTGGATGTTTTGAAGAAGATATAAGGAGGTTTATGTGTGATAGAGCGTATCATATCACGGGATTTGGATGCACCAGCGAAGTTTGCACCAACTCTCAAGGTGAGAAAGGGCAATGCAGGGTACCGAAAAGGCTAGCAATGATGGAAGGGTGAGAGTGTGTATAATACATGGACTCAACATTAGTCATAAAGAACTCACATACTTATTGAAAACATCTACAAGTCATCAAAAACCAAGTATTACGCGCATGCTCCTATGGGGATAGATTGGTAGGAAAAGACCATCGCTCGTCCCCGTCCGCCACTCATAAGGGAGACAATCAAATAACACTTCATGTTTCAAATTTGTTACACAACATTTACCATATGTGCATGCTACGGGCCTTGCAAACTTCAACACAAGTATTCCGAAAATTCACAACTACTCAACTAACACAACTTTGATATCACTATCTCCACATCTCAAAACAATCATCAAGTATCAAACTTCTCTTAGTATTCAATGCACTTATATAAAAGTTTTTATTATGCCTAAAAGAAAATTGCCATGTTGTTCTAAGGGACTCTAAAAATAATATAAGTGAAGCATGAGAGATCAATTATTTCTATAAAATAAAACCACCACCGTGTTCTAAAAGATATAAGTGAAGTACTACAGCAAAAACTATACAGCCCAAAAGATATAAGTGAAGCACATACAGTATTCTAATAAATTCCAATTCATGTGTGTCTCTCTAAAAAGGTGTGTACAGCAAGGATTATTGTGCTAAACTAAAAATCAAAGACGCAAATCATACAAGACTCTCCAAGAAAAACACATATCATGTGGCGAATAAAAATATAGCTCCAAGTAAAGTTACCGATGAATGAAGAAAAAAGAGGGGATGCCTTCCGGGGCATCCCCAAGCTTAGGCTTTTTGGTGTCCTTAGATTTTATCTTGGGGTGCCTTGGGAATCCACAAGCTTCGGCTCTTGCCACTCCTTGTTCCATAATCCATAAAATCCTTACCCAAAACTTGAAAACTTCACAACACAAAACTTAAAAGAAAATCTTCGTGAGCTCCGTTAGTAAAAGAAAACAAACCACCACTTCAAGGTACTATAATGAACTCATTCTTTATTTATATTGGTGTTAAACCTACTGTATTCCAACTTTTCTATGGTTCATAAACTCTATTACTAGCCATAGATTCATCAAAATAAGTAAACAACACATGAAAAACAGAACCTGTCAAAAAAAGAACAGTGTAATAATCTGTAGGTTTCGAATAATTCTGGAACCTCAAAAATTCCAAAATAAATTTCTGGACGTGAGAAATTTATCTATTAATCATCTGCAAAAAGAATGAACTGAATAGCACTCTCCAATAAGAAATGGCAGCAATTCTCGTGAGCGCTAAAGTTTCAGTTTTTTACAGCAAGATCAAAAAGACTTTCCCCAAGTCTTCCCAACGGTTCTACTTGGCACAAACACTAATTAAACACAAAAAACACAACCAAAACAGAGGCTAGATAAATTATTTATTACTAAACAGGAGCAAAAATCAAGGAATAAAAATAAAATTGGGTTGCCTCCCAGCAAGCACTATCGTTTAATGCCCCTAGCTGGGCATAAAAGCGTCGATGGATCTAGGTATTGCCGTCTTTTACTTTTTTAGCGGAGTCGTGCTCCAATCCGGGAGGTTCTTTATGTTTCCCTTCATATCCGGAAATTTTTAGATCTAAAGAGTCCAACTGCTTATTACAAAGAGTGATCAACATATTCACGCGGTGAAGATTCCCGCTAACACTCGTAAGAGGTTCAAGAGATTTTTGTAATATTTTCGTTACTTCGCAAATTTTCTCAAAAACTTGGGTTTCTTCCTAGGTATGATGAGGCCCCTTTTGTTGAGGTAGTGTCCCCACTATTCCCTCTATAATTTCATGCGCAATACTAGGATCAACTTCGATAAAATTTCCTTTGGCAACGCAGTCCAAGAGTTGTCTATGGGACATATTTAGTCCAACATAAAAATTGCGAAGAAAAATTCTAAAATTCACCTCTATGACGCAATTACGATAAGATTCCATCATCCTAAACCAAGCATCTTTTAAGTTTTCTCCTTGTCTTTGTTTGAAGTGAAGAACCTCAAACTCGAGAGAAAAAGGAGCGGATAAAGGACTAGCCATAACGACGAAGCAAGCGGAAAAGAGGTGAGCGAAAAGAGAGGGAGAAAGGAAAAGAGGGCGAATAAAACAGCAAGGGTGAAGTCGGGGATAGGAAAATGAGAGGCAAATGGCAAATAATGTAATGCGAAGGATAAGAGTTGTGATGGGTACTTGGTATGTCTTGACTTGGCGTAGATCTCCCCGGCAACGGCGCCAGAAATCCTTCTTGCTACCTCTTAAGCACTGCGTTGGTTTTCCCTTGAAGAGGAAAGGGTGGTGCAGTAAAGCAGCGTAAGTATTTCCCTCAGTTTTTGAGAACCAAGGTATCAATCCAGTAGGAGACCACGCGTGAGCCACCTCGTACCTACACAAACAAATAAGAACCTCGCAACCAACATGATAAAGGGGTTGTCAATCCCTTCACGACCACTTGCAAGAGTGAGATCTCATAGAGATAATAATAATAAGATAATTCTTTTGGTATTTTTATGATGTAGATTGAAAGTAATATTGCAAATTAAAATAGATTCGAAACTTGTATGATGGAAAATAGAACAGGGGGCCATAGGTTTCACTAGTGGCTTCTCTCAAGATAGCGTAAGTATTACGGTGGGTGAACAAATTACTATCGAGCAATTGATAGAAAAGTGAATAACTATGAGAATATCTAGGTATGATCATGTTTATAGGCATCACGTCCGTGACAAGTAGACCGACTCCTGCCTGCATCTACTACTATTACTCCACACATCGACCGCTATCTTGGATGAATCTAGAGTATTAAGTTCATAAGAATAGAGTAACGCCTTAAGCAACATGACTTGATGTAGAAGGATAAACTCATGCAATATGATGTAAACCCCATCTTTTTAACCTCGATGGAAACAATACAATACGTGTCGTTTCCCTTTCTGTGACTGGGATCGAGCACCCCAAGATTGAACCCAAAGCTAGGCACTTCTCCCATTGCAAGAAAGATCAATCTAGTAGGCCAAACCAAACTAATAATTCAAAGAGACTTGCAAAGATAAACCAATCATACATAAAAGAATTTAGAGAAGATTCAAATATTGTTCATAGATAAACTTGATCCTAAACCCACAGTTCATCGGATCTCGACAAACACACCGCAAAAGAAGATTACATCGAATATATCTCCAAGAGAATCGAGGAGAACTTTGTATTGAGATCCAAAGATAGAGAAGAAGCCATCTAGATACTAGCTATGGATCCGAAGGTCTGAGGTAAACTACTCACACATGATCGGAGGGGCCATGGAGTTGATGTGGAGGCCCTCCGTGATGGATACCCCCTCCGGCGGAGCTCCGGAAAAGGCCCCACGATGGGACCTGTTGGGTATAGAAGGTTGAGGGGTGCTCCTGGATGTTTGCAAGGGTATTTGAATATATATATAGGAGGAAGGAGTAGGTCGCTGGAGCAACGAGGGGTCCACGAGCATGTACGGCGCACCTAGGGGGTGGGCGTCCCCTGCCTCATGGCTGCCTCGTTGATTGCTTGACGTCCACTCCAAGTCCTCTGGATCACGTTTGTTCAAAAAATCACGTTCCCAAAGGTTTCATTACGTTTGGACTCTGTTTGATATTCCTTTTCTACAAAACACTGAAAGAGGAAAAAACAACAATTTGGGCTATGCCTCCGGTTAATAGGTTAGTCCCAAAAATAATATAAAAGTGTAAAATAAAGCATGTTATCATCCAAAATAGATAATATAATAGCATGGAACAATAAAAAAATATAGATACGTTGGAGACGTATTAATGGCGGACCGTCTGAGTGCTAACAGCCGGCCCTCTTCCAGCAGATCAACACCTTCTTCTCTTGCTTCTTTCGCCTCCGCCTCCGTGTACGTGGTGACGCGAGGTGAGTCAAACTCGATGTCAGTTAGGATGACAGCCTCGGCCCCATACATGAGGAAGAATGGAGTGAAGCCAGTTGATTTGTTCGGATTGGTGCGGAGGCTCCAAAGGACGGCCGACGGCTCATCGATCCAGCACCCGACCGATCGCTCTAGTGGCTCGACTAGTCGGGGCTTGATGCCGGAGAGAATGAGGCCATTTGCTCGCTCGACTTGGCCGTTTGACTGCGGATGGGCAACGGACACTAAGTCCAATCGGATGCCCTGCGTCGCGCAGAAACGGACCAAGGCTCCCTTGGCAAAGTTTGTAACATTGTCGGTGATGATGCTGTGCGGTACACCGTATCGAACGGTGATATTGAGAATGAAGGTCATAGCAGTCGAACCATTCAGTTTCTTGATTGGTTTTGCTTCAATCCATTTGGTGAATTTGTCCACGGCTACAAGCAGACGGGTCAAGCCGCCGCATGCTATTTTGAATGGTCCCACCATGTCCAGCCCCCACACGGCAAAAGGAAAGCTAAGGGGGATGGTCTTGAGTGTAGAAGACGGTAGATGTTGCTTGGAGCTGAACTTTTGGCACCCTTTGTAATGCTTGACCAACTCCTTGGCATCTTCCAAAGCAGTCGGACAGAAGAATCCATGGAGGAAAGCTTTGGCCACAAGGGATCTGGAGGTTGCGTGATGGCCGCACTTGCCTTGGTGGATGTCTTTAAAGATTGCTTGACCCTTCTCTACTTCTACGCAGCGTTCGAAGATTCCAGTCACGCTACGCCTGACGAGCTCTCTATTGACTATCGTGTCGGCTCCTGCCCGGCGCTGCACTTGCCGGGGCGAGGTCTCATCAGCCGGCAGTTCTCTGGTTATCAGGAACTTGAGGATGGGTTTTCCCCATGATGGCGCTTGAATTTCTTCTACTACCACCACGGCCACTTGTACTAGGGCGGTTGGGTTGGGAGGTGGCGGGTTGGGGCCGGACGCCGCTTGCTGTGTTGTTGAAGTCTCTAGGCCAACTACCGTAGTCCTTGGGTCAAGCTGTGAAGTCCCCGGACCGGGTGCGGCTATTGCAGTTTCTGAGCCATCTGGTGAATTCCCTGAGCCAGTTACTGCAGCCCCCGGGCCGGGCTGTGAAGTCCCAGGGCCGGGTGCGACTGCCGCAGTCCCCGTGCCGCCTGCCCAAGTCCCTGGGCCGGCTGCTGAAGCTCTTGAGTCGGATCTGACTGCTTTGGGAGCAGCCGGCACAAAGATAGACTCGGACTCTTGAGAAGGCTTGATCGACGGCTTGCGGAGGCACTGAAGGTAGACGCCAGCTGGTATTGCCTGGAGGGTGGAGCCGATCCGTGCCAGGGTATTAGCTGGCTCGTTTTCGTTCTGTTACATGTGAAGGAACTGGTACCCGACATTGTGCACGGTTGGCGCCAATTGTCATGGTATTCTCAGGAGGGGTTGCGAGATGACAGATGCCATAGGGTGGCTTGAGTGTGAGGCCAAGGCTGCCGCCGAAATATCCGGGGACGGGTATGCGAGTAGCACGTGCTAGTTTACCCAGGTTCAGGGCTCTCTGGAGAGATAATACCCCTACTCCTGCATGTCTGGATATATATATATATATATATATATATATATATATATATATATATGTGGGGTGTACACCGAGCAATACAAAGTGCTCCTAGGGCTGTATCTGAGATCAGTGCCAAAGGTATCTAATCTTGTATATGCATGTTTATGGCAGGATCTAGTGGCCAAGTATGGCCATGGCTTGTGGCCGTGAGTGGCCTTGTGGCCAAATGAATATGGCGTGAGGGAGTGGATGGATGTGTTACCCTTTATATAGGAGTAGTGGGATGGGTGGTGGTTGTCAGTGTCAAAACCGGCGGATCTCGGGTAGGGGTCCCGAACTGAGCGTCTAAGGCGGATGGTAACAGGAGGCGAGGGACACATTGTTTAACCAGGTTCGGGCCCTCTAAATGGAGGTAATACCCTACTTCCTGCTTGACTGATCTTGATGATATGAGTATTACAAGAGTTGATCTACCATGAGATCGGAGAGGCTAAACCCTAGAGGCTAGCCTATGGTATGATTGTTGTTGTCCTACGGACTAAAACCATCTGGTTTATATAGACACCGGAGGGGCTAGGGTTACACAGAGACGGTTACAAGGGAGGAGATCTACATATCCGAATCGCCAAGCTTGCCTTCCACGCAAAGGAGAGTCCCATCTGGACACGAGAAGAAGTCTTCAATCTTGTATATTCATAGTCCAACAGTCTAGCCAAAGTTTATAGTCTGGCTATCCAAGGACCCCCTAATCCAGGACTCCCTCAGTAGCCCCTGAACCAGGCTTCAATGATGATAAGTCTGGCATGTAGATTATCTTCGACATTGCAAGGCGGGTTCCTGCTCTGAATACTCCACAGAAGATTTTGAACACAAGGGTAGTGTCCAGGTCTGCAAAACAAATTCCACATACCACACTAGAGAGTATAGTATTTCCACAAATCTAATTTGCTGACAACTTTTTAGTCTATAGTCTATGAACATTGTGCCCTTATGGGTGCCGTGATCGAGAAGATTTAGTCTACTGAAAATGGACTGAATGAAGCCTGTATCGTCCTTATAAGAGGTTTTGAGGTATGTTTTATACGGTTTCGAAGAGTTTCATAGTATGGATAGTAGCCCCTAATACACTGTCCGGTGAACAAAAGAACCGGACAGAGGATCAAATATATTTTTCGCAAGAAGACTCATTTGATGACATCTATCTATCTTCTTTTGTAAGTAGACGTCTGTAGCGGCTACTACCGCTCATACCGCGGAGGTTTCCGGACTGAACAAAGTCTGGAGCGGGCCGAAGCGGAGCTTGGCCAGTTAAAAAGGCAGTTGGAAGATCAACAAGGTATGCACAAATCTTGGTTGCGTTCGGTGCGAACGAATTTTCAGTATGATAGAATATGTGTCATGATTTGCGCCAGGGGTGATGACCGAAGTCGAGGCTCTGAAGAAGGCTGTTGCGGAGGCCGAGGAAAAGGCAGCCGCAGAGCAGGTTCTTCGTGAGAAGCACGAGGCCAAGGTTGTGGTAGCTAGGCGAGAGCTCCAAGAGGCCATGAAAAAATGCGAGACCCTGGAGCAGAGTTTAATGGAGAAAGAATTCGAACTCACCAGGGCTCATCATGCCGTGCGCGATGCCCATGGGGAGACCCAAGGCGCCCTGCAGGAGATCCAGGAGGCGAGGGAGATCACGGCGGGTAAGGTCTTTTTCCATGAAAAGCAAGTATTTTAGGAGAAAATTATGCTTTATAATTTTAAGTTCGGATTTGTCTAGGCGTATTTGCGGAACTTCCTCGCAGCATATAGGATGCTCCCTATTCTACCGAGCCGAAGAGGGGAATACTGTGGATAAGCTCTTCTGGTCGTAGTATCTGGCATCGAATTATCGGGTGCCTTTTACCGATCAACTGAAACAGCTGATCGAATTGCATAAGGCGGCCCAACTAGCCGTGAAGGATTTGATTATCCGGCTATGGCCCATCGAGCCGATTGTAGGTAGCTACTTCGGGCTCGTGAAGTAACTTATTAGTGCCTGCCCTCGACTTGATGTCATCAAGCGGTCGGTCTGCATAGAAGGTGCACGAATGGCCTTTGCCCGCGCAAAGGTGCACTGGGGGAAGATGGATGCTGAAAAGCTGATGACCGAGGGACCGCCAGAGGGAAAGGAGCACCGCAAGCCTGAATTGTATTATGAAAGTGTCCTGAAAGGATCCTGCCTTGCGGCGGAGCAATGCACAAAGGACATTGTATTTCCATGAATATAGTCATGTTGTCCTTTGTAATGTGTGAACAAGGTCACTTATATTATTTATTGCATGTTATAAAATTTTACCCTCTTGCGCGGGCATTTTATATATTAAACCTGAGAATTGGCTAGTCGTCGGCTTCTGCCCCCATGTAAGAAATACGGGGGTGTTCGGGATAAACCTGATCACTCTTTACCCCAGTGTTGGGTCCTTTGAAGGAGGTGTTCAACACAGTGAACCAGGCAATCGGACTATAGGGCTTTATCATTCTCACTTAGCCATAGGAGCATTAGGAAGGTAGGCGCATCCCCTGGTGTTCGGAAGACCGCATGAGGGGCCCTATAGGCACCTGATCGAAAGAATAACCGATCCATCGCACGCTGCATTGGTTATGGCATTATGCGGGAGAAATCCTTAAAGATTTTACAACCTCTCAAACAGCTGACCAACTCTCGCCGTATCATGACAGTCAGTTTTCGGCTTTCTCTACTGAGGTGCTCGTCTGGAAGAACCGGGACACAATCGCAGTAGTTCTCCCTATGTCGCCTTAGCCGATATAGCGGAACGTAAGGCAGCAAAACATGGGAGCTGGGTAAACCCAACATTTGACCCAAGACATGATTCGGAGCTGATGCATATAATGCTATAAGTTCGGGGTGCCGAACTTCCATGAAGGTGTTCGGACTTTATTGTCGTATTATGGGTAAAACAAAGCCCCTGGCGAAGGCATATCGCGGTGTACGGATGCCACTTAACAAAAGAGTTTTGATAAGAAATAACAACAAATAAGCGTCATATAAGTCCACATGTTGTATTTTGAATAATACGTCGAAGCGTACGAGTACATGTAATGTGATAAAAAGGGGAATATGACTGTGGGACCTGCTGGGACCAGGGAGGAAGAAGATGTGTGCAGATCCGGAGTATAGTTGGATGGACATGGTGAGGAATACCTAAAGATTCCCTTGTGCGTTCGAGCTGTTACCATGGCACCAGTCCCGGTCTGCGCAGAGGTGAGCCTGCAAAGGAAATGTAAGAAATATTTGTGCGCCAGAGAGCGGTCGAGCCGTGATATGTGGCATGTTCTGGACTTCGCCGAAATGTTTAGTTGAGCGTTGGACGATTCAGGCCATCCTGCCGTGAAGTAGTTCGGACTACTTTGAATGTGTCCGGGGTTTTAGCCATCAACTCAAGATTTGACTGGAAGGTGTCCTCCATTGCTTCTACTGTTAAAGCGGCGGCATACTTTGTGGTACCGAGGGAGAGTTCGGCCTCGCCATTAACCGTGATGACGCCGCGCGGACCGGGCATCTTGAGTTTACGGTGGGCGTAATGTGGCACCGCGTTGAATCGGGCGAACGCAGTTCACCCGAGCAGTGCCTGATAATCACTGCGAAAGGGGACGATGTCAAAGATTAACTCTTCGGTATGGTAATTGTCTGGTGATCCGAAGACTATCTCGAGGGCGATCAAGCCGGTACAACTGGCCTCCACGCCTGGTATAATACCTCTAAAGGTGGCTTTAGTGGGTTTGATCATCGAATGATCGATGCCCATCTTGCGCACTGTGTCCTGGTAAAGCAGATTTAGACTGCTGCCTTCGTCCATAAGGACTCGTGTGAGGTGGAACCCGTCAATTATTGGGTCAAGGACTAGTGTGGCTAGATTGCCGTGACTGCTGTTGACCGGACGATCCATTTGGTTGAAGGTGATCGGCCCTAGTTTGTATTGGGGGCTAACTGGTTTCGTTAGGTCGACATCCCTAATGGTGTGCATCTGATCTGGGTTGGGAGTGTGGGTGGCTTTTACCATATTCACCGTTTGGGTTTGCTGGAGAGATTTATTTTGTCCTCCTCCATTCGATGATCTGGGCTCCTCGTCGCTGTCATCGCTTTGAGACCTGATACGTTCATTTTGCATCATGCTTTTATATCAATATTTATTGAATTATGGGCTGTTATTGCACATTATGTCACAATACTTATGCCTATTCTCTCTTATTTTACAAGGTTTACTTAAAGAAGGAGAATGCCGGCAGCTGGGATTCTGGACTGGAAAAGGAGCAAATATGAGAGACCTATTCTGCACAGCTCCAAAAGTCCTGAAACTTCATGGAAGACGTAGAATATATAAAAAATACTCAGCGGAAGAAATTCACTAGGGGGCCACACCCTGCCCACGAGGGTGGGGGCGCGCCCTACCCCCCTGGGCGCGCCCCCTACCTCGTGGGCCCCTTGGTGGCCCTCCGGTGGCCATCTTCTTCTATATGAAGTCTTTCGATGGTAAGAAATAATAAGCCATCTTCTCGGACGAAACTCCGCCGCCCCGAGGCGGAACCATGCTGGAACCAATCTAGGGCTTTGGTGGAGCTGTTCTGCCGGGGAAACTTCCCTCCCGGAGGGGAAAATCATCACCATCGTCATCACCAATGCTCCTCTCATCGGGAGAGGGCAATCTCCATCAACATCTTCATCAGCACCATCTCCTCTCAAAACCCTAGTTCATCTCTTGTATCCAATTCTTGTCTCCAAGTCCGGGATTGGTGCTAGTAGGTTGCTAGTAGTGTTCATTACTCCTTGTAGTTGATGCTAGTTGGCTTAATTGGTGGAAGATCATATGTTCAGATCCTATATGCATATTAATACCCCTCTGATTATGAACATGTTTATGCTTTGTGAGTAGTTACTTTTGTTCCTGAGGACATGGGAGAAGTCTTGCTATTAGTAGTCATGTGAATTTGGTATTCGTTCGATATTTTGATGAGATGTATGTTGTCTCTCCTCTAGTCGTGTTATGTGAACGTCGACTAGATGACACTTCACCATTGTGTGGGCCTAGAGGAAGGCATTGTGAAATAATAAGTAGATGATGGGTTGCTAGAGTGACAGAAGCTTAAACCCTAGTTTATGCATTGCTTAGTAAGGGGCTGATTTGGATCCATATGTTTCATGCTATGGTTAGGTTTACCTTAATACTTTTGTTGTAGTTGCGGATGCTTGCAATAGAGGTTAATCATAAGTGGGATGCTTGTCCAAGTAAGGGCAGTACCCAAGCACCGGTCCACCCACATACGAAACTATCAATGTACCGAACGTGAATCATAGGAGCGTGATGAAAATTAGCTTGACGATATTCCCATGTGTCCTCGGGAGCGCTTTTCTCTATATAAGAGTTTGTCCAGGCTTGTCCTTTGCTACAAAAAGGATTGGGACACCTTGCTCCACTTTATTTACTTTTGTTACTTGTTGCTCGTTACAAATTATCCTATCACAAAACTACCGTACCTGTTACCACTTGTTTCAGTACTTGCAGAAAATACCTTGCTGGAAACCGCTTATCATTTCCTTCTGCTCCTCATTGGGTTCGACACTCTTATCGAAAGGACTACGATAGATCCTCTATACTTGTGGGTTATCAACACTCTTTTCTGGCGCCGTTGCCAGGGAGTGAAGTGCCTTTGTTAGGTGGAATTTGGTAAGGAAAAAATTTATATGGTGTGCTGAAATTTACTGTCACTTGTTACTATGGAAAGTAATCCTCTGAGGGGCTTGTGCGGGGTATCTTCACCCCGACCAGTAGAGCAAAGAGTTGCTCCTCAACCTACTGAACCTACTAAAATGAAAATGTCTGCTTTGAAATTTCTTCGGGTATGATAGAAAAACTGCTAGCTAATCCCTTTTTAGGAGATGGAACAAAACATCCTGATGAGCATCTAATATATGTGGATGAAGTTTGTGGATTATTTAAGCTTGCAGGTGTACCCTGACATGTTGTTAACAAGAAGGTCTTACGTCTTTATCTTTGAAGGGAGATGCATCGACATCGTATAGGGTATGTGATGACATGGGGTCTTGGAATTACAAACGATTGAAATTGGAATTTCATCAGAATTTTTATCCTATGCATCTTGTTCATCTTGATCGCAATTATATATATAATTTTTGGCCTCGCGAAGGAGAAAGCATCGCTCAAGCTTGTGGGAGGCTTAAACCAATGTTATATTCATGCCCCAATCATGAGCTTTAATTTCAAGATAAATGATTATTCAAAAAATTTATGCTCGGCTTTCTGATAGCAATCGCACCATGCTTGATACTTTTTGTGCTGGCTCTTTTATGATGAAGACTATTGAATTCAAATGGGATTTATTGGAAAGAATTAAACACAACTCTGAAGATTGGGACCTCGACAAAGGTAAGGAGTCAGGTATGACACCTAGTTTTGATTGTGTTAAATCTTTTATGGATACCGATGTTTTCTGTAAATTTAGCACTAAATATGGACTTGACTCTGAGATAGTAGCTTTTTATGTGAATCTTTTGCTACTTATGTTGACCTCCCCAAGGAGAAGTGGTTTAAATACCGTCCTCCCATAGAGGTAAAAGTAGCTGCACCTATTAAAGTTCAAGAAAAGATTGTCACTTATAATGATCCTATTGTTCCTACTTCATATGTTGAGAAACCACCATTTCCTGTTAGGATAAAGGATCTTGCTATAGCTTCAACTGTGGTTCGTAAAAACAATATTAAAACATATACACGTCCTGAGCAAGTTAAAGTTGAACCTAATATTGCTATTGTTAAAGATCTCTTGTCTGATAATATTGATGAGCATGTTATTTATTTCTGTGATGAAACTGCTAGAATTGCTAAACCCTGTGCTAAAGATAAACATAGACCTGTGGTAGGCATGCCTGTTATTTCTGTTAAAATAGGAGATCATTGTTATCATGGATTATGTGATATGAGTGCTAGTGCTAGCGCAATACCTCATTCCTTATACAAAGAAATTATGCATGATATTGCACCTGCTGAGATAGAAGATGTTGATGTCACAATTAAACTTGCCAATAGAGATACTATTTCACCAATGGGAATTGTTAGAGATGTTGAAATCTTGTGTGGGAAAACTAAATATCATGCTGATTTTCTTGTTCTAGGTTCCCCACAAGATAGCTTTTGTCCCGTTATATTTGGTAGACCCTTCCTGAACACTGTTAATGCTACCATAGATTGCAAAAGGGATGTTGTTACTATCAGTTTAGACGATATGACTCATGAATTTATTTTTTTTAAAATTTAGTAGACAACACCGTGAAGAAGAATTACCTAGTAAGGATGAAATTATTGGTCTCGCTTCTATTGCCGCACCTCCTAGTGATCCTTTAGAACAATATTTGCTAGACCATGAAAATGATATGTTTATGAATGAAAGAAGGGAAATAGATGAAGTATTCTTTAAACAGGAACCCATTCTGAAAAACAATTTACCTGTTGAAATATTAGGGGATCCTCCTCCACCCAAGGGTGATCCCGTGTTTGATCTTAAACCGTTGCCTGATACTCTTAAATATGGTTATCTTGATGAGAAAAAGATATATCATGTTATTATTAGTGCTAACATTTCAGAGCATGAGGAAGAGAGATTATTGAAAACTCTGAAGAAGCACCGTGCTGCTATTGGGTATACTCTTGATGATCTTAAGGGCATTAGTCCCACTCTATGTCAACATAAAATTAATTTGGAAGAAGATGCTAAACCAGTTCGTGATCATCAACGCCGACTGAATCCTAAAATGAAAGAAGTGGTAAGATAGGAAATACTAAAGCTCCTTGAGGCAGGTATAATCTATCCTGTTGCTAATAGTCAGTGTGTAAGTCCTGTCCATTGTGTCCCTAAGAAGGGAGGTATTACTATCGTTCCTAATGATAAGGATGAATTGATTCCTCAAAGGATTATTACAGGTTATAGTATGGTAATTGATTTCCGCAAATTAAATAAGGCTACTAAAAAGGATCATTACCCCTTACCTTTTATGGATCAAATGCTAGAAAGGTTATCCAAACATACACAATTTTGCTTTCTAGATGGTTATTCTGGTTTCTCTCAAATACTTGTGTCAGCCAAAGATCAATGAAAGACTATTTTTGCATGCCCTTTTGGTACTTTTGCTTATAGACGTATGCCTTTTGGTCTATGTAATGCACCTGCTACCTTCCAAAGATGCATGATGGCTCTATTCTCTGACTTTTGTGAAAAGATTTGTGAGGTTTTCATGGACGATTTCTCCGTCTATGGATCTTCTTTTGATGATTGCTTGAGCAACCTTGATCGAGTTTTGCAGAGATGTGAAGAAACTAATCTTGCCTTGAATTGGGAAAAGTGCCACTTTATGGGTAATGAAGGTATTGTCTTGGGGCACAAAGTTTCTGAAAGAGGTATTGAGGTTGATAAAGCCAAGGTTGATGCTATTGAGAAGATGCCATGTCCCAAGGACATCAAAGGTATAAGAAGTTTCCTTGGTCATGCCCGATTTTATAGGAGGTTCATTAAGGACTTCTCAAAAATTTCTCGGCCTCTGACTAATTTATTACAAAAGATATACCATTTGTCTTTGATGATGATTGTGTAGAAGCATTTGAAATACTTAAGAAAGCGTTAATCTCTGCACCTATTGTTCAGCCTCCTGATTGGAATTTACCCTTTGAAATTATGTGTGATGCTAGTGATTATGTTGTAGGTGCTGTTCTAGGGCAAAGAGATGATAAGAAATTAAATGTTATTCAATATGCTTGTAAAACCCTAGACAATGCTCAAAGAAATTATTCTACCACTGAAAAAGAATTCTTAGCAGTTGTATTTGCTTGTGATAAGTACAGACCTTACATTGTTGATTCTAAAGTAACTATTCACACTGATCATGCTGCTATTAAATATCTCATGGAAAAGAAAGATGCTAAACCTAGACTTATTAGATGGATTCTCTTGCTACAAGAACTTGACTTACATATTTTTGATAGAAAGGAAGCTGAGAACCCCGTTGCAGACAAGTTGTCTAGGTTAGAAAATGTGCTTGATGACCCACTACCTATTGATGATAGCTTTCTTGATGAGCAATTAAGTGTCATAAATACTTCTCATACTGCTCCATGGTATGTTGATTATGCTAATTATATTGTTCCTAAGTTTATACCACCTAGTTTCACATACCAGCAAAAGAAAAGGTTCTTCTATGATTTGAGGCATAACTTTTGGGATGACCCACATCTTTATAAAGGAGGAGTAGATGGTATTATTAGACGTTGTGTACCTGAGCATGAATAGGAACAGATCCTACGCAAGTGTCACTCCGAAGCTTATGGAGGACACCATGCTGGAGATAGAACTCCACATAAGGTATTGCAATCTAGTTTTTATTGGCCTACTCTCTTCAAGGATGCCCGTAAGTTTGTCTTATCTGGTGATGATGTCAAATAATTGGTAATATTAGTAGACGTCAAGAAATTCCTATGAACTATTCAATCGTTATTGAATCATTTGATGTTTGGGGCTTTGATTATATGGGACCTTTCCCTTCCTCTAATGGTTATACACATATTTTAGTTGATGTTGATTACGTTACTAAGTGGGTAGAAGCTATTCCAACTAGTAGTGCTGATCATAACACTTCTATTAAAATGCTTAATGAATTTATTTTTCCAAGATTTGGAGTCCCTAGATATTTAATAACTGATGGTGGTTCACATTTTATTCATGGTGCTTTCGTAAAATGCTTGCTAAATATGATGTTAACCATAGAATTGCATCTCCTTATCATCCTCAGTCTAGTCGTCAAATAGAATTTAGTAATGGAGAGCTCAAATTAATTTTGCAAAAGACTGTTAATAGATCTAGATAGAATTGGTCCAAGAAACATGATGATGCATTATGGGCCTATAGAACTGCATATAAAAATCCTATGGGTATGTCTCCGTATAAAATGGTTTATGGAAAAGCATGCCACTTACCTCTCGAACTAGAACACAAGGCATATTGGGCTATTAAAGAACTCAATTATGATTTCAAACTTGCCGGTGAGAAGAGGTTATTTTATATTAGCTCACTTGATGAATGGAGAACCCAAGCCTATGAAAATGCCAAGTTGTTTAAAGAAAAGGTTAAAAGATGGCATGACTAAAGAATACAAAAGCGTGAGTTTATTGTAGGTGATTATGTATTGCTATACAACTCTCGTTTAAGATTTTTTGCAGGAAAACTTCTCTCTAAATGGGAAGGCCCTTACGTTATCGAGGAGGTCTATCGTTCCGTTGCCATACAAATCAACAACTTCGAAGGCACAAATACAAAGTTGGTAAACGGTCAAAGAATCAAACATTATATCTCAGCTAATCCCATAAATGTTGAAACCAATATTATTGAAACCGTAACCCCGGAGGAATACATAAGGGACACTTTTCAGAATGTTTCAGACTCCAAAAAGGAATAAGTATGTGGTACGGTAAGTAAACCGACTCAAAAAACAATTTTTAAGGCAATATTTCTCTATTTTGGAATATGTAGAAAAATAGAAAACTAAGAAGCAGTCCGGGAAGGACACGAATGCTCCACGAGGGTGGAGGGCATGCCCTACCCCCTGGGCGCGCCCCCCTACCTCGTGGGCAACTCGTGTGCTCTCCGGACTCCATTTTCGTACACGACACATATTTTGGTCGGTAAAAATTCATTTATAATCTCCCGGGGGTTTTAACTCCCGTATCATGCAAATATCTCTTGTCTTTGTTTTGAGTTGTCCTGCTGCAGACAGAGCAACATGTCGTCCCAGGATTCGGAAGGAGAAAGCTATGTGGCTGATTACCTTGCAGATCATAAGGTATATGGGGATGTGGAGCATTGCGATTGGACTACGCAAGAAGAAGAGGACTATGAACCGAAGGGAAAGGAGGAGACGAGCTCAGATGAAGATGAAGTCCCACCACCTCAACCTGGGTACATGCATGTGGAGTTCAAAAAGTCAAGCCTCCCGGATAGGGCAAAGAAACCTAAGATCGAGTTTATCCCTTTTCGCCTCTTGCAGGAAAACAAGTTGGAACTATGCAAAAAGATACTGAGCCTAGAACAGGAGATCGAGGACCTAAGGGACCAAAATTCTATCCTCAAGCGCAAATCAAGGAAGAAGACTACGCCACCAACAAAACCATCATCTTCTCCTCCAACAAATAAGAACTAAGTATCTGGTATGGGACTCCCCTTGGCAACTGCCAAGCTTGGGGGAGTGCCCTAGTATCGTATCACCATCACTTTTATCTTTACTGTTTTTCTTAGTTCGATCCTTTTCGTAATATCTTGATCTAGTAGAATAAAAGTTCTTCTTATGATCTAGTTGTGAGTTTTGCTTTATAATTCCTCTATGCAATCAAGTCTGTGAGCTATATAATAAAGATTAGTGTTGAGTGAAGGGCTTGATTCTTTTGCCATGATCTTAAGTGAATAAAAGAAAAAGAGAAAGAAATAAAAAGAAACAAAGAGATCATATGGATCTCATGGAGAGTAATGAGCTCACATAGAAAAAGTATGATGAATAAAAGTTGTTGAGAGTTGACAAGCATAGTTTTGGTCATCATTGCAATTAATAGGAAGTAATAAAGACAGAGAGGTCTTCACATATAGATATGCTATCTTGGACATCTTTTATGATTGTGGGCACTCATTAAAATATGACATGCTAAAAGAGTTGACGTTGGACAAGGAAGACAACATAATGGGTTATGTTTTCTTACATCTGAGATAAATTATATTGTCATGGATCATCCAACATGGTTGAGCTTGCCTTTCTCCCTCGTGCTAGCCAAATTCATCGCACCAAGTAGAGATACTACTTGTGCTTCCAAATACCCTTAAACCAGTTTTATCATCAGAGTCCACCATACCTACCTATGGATTGAGTAAGATCCTCTAAGTAAGTTGTCATCGGTGAAAGCAATAAAAATTGTTCTCTAAATATGTATGACTTATTAGTGTGGGAGAAAATAAACTTTATACAATCGTGTGATATGGAAGAAATAAAAGCGACAAACTGCATAATAAAGGTCGATATTACAAGTGGCAATATAAAGTGACATTCTTTCGCATTAAGATTTTGTGCATCCAACCATAAAAGCGCATGACAACCTCTGCTTCCCTCTGCGAAGGACTTATCTTTTACTTTTTTTCTCCTACATTACATAAGAGTCATGGTGATCTTCACCTTCCTTTTTAAATTTTATCCTTTGGCAAGCACAGTATGTTGGAAAGATCCTGGTATATATGGCTAATTCGATGAGAATTCTCATGAACTATTAATGTTAACATTACCCTTGAGGTAAGACGTTGGGAGGAAAAACTATAATCCCCTATCTTTCTCTGTGTTCGATTAAAACTCCATACCCATAAGTATTGTGTGAGTGTCAACAATTGTGGAAGGCTATATGATAGTTGAGTATCTGGACTTGCTGAAAAGCTCTTATATATTTCCTCTTTCCTATGTTATAATAAATTGCAATTGCTCCAATGACTGAGATTATAGATTGTTAGTTTTCAATGAAGTTTACTATTCATATTTGAAATTGCGATTGAATTATTACTCTATCATAATAAATTATATGACAAGAATTATATAAGTTGTTGTTCTAAGAATGATCATGATGGCCTCATGTCCGTATTTTATTTTTATCGACACCTCTATCTCTAAACATGTGGACATATTTTTCGATTTCGGCTTTCGCTTGAGGACAAGCAAGGTCTAATCTTGGGGGACTTGATACGTCCATTTTGCATCATGCTTTTATATTGATATTTATTCCATTATGGGTTGTTATTACACATTATGTCACAATACTTATGCCTATTCTCTCTTATTTTACAAGGTTTACTTAAAGAGGGAGAATGCCGGCAGCTGGGATTCTGGGCTGGAAAAGGAGCAAATATTAGAGACCTATTATGCATAGCTCCAAAAGTCCTCAAACTTCACAGTAGACGTTTTCAGAATATATAAAAAATACTCAGCAGAAGAAATTCACCAGGGGGGCCACACCCTGCCCACGAGGGTGGGGGCACGCCCTACCCACCTGGGCGCACCCCCTACCTCGTGGGCACCCTGGTGGCCCTTCGGTGGCCATCTTCTGATATATGAAGTCTTTCGATGGGAAAAAATAATAAGCCACCTTCTCAAACGAAACTCCGTCGCCACGAGGCGGAACCTTGGCAGAACCAATCTAGCACTACTAGGGAAAACCTTATACACAGAAATTTAGCAGTAGCGCATGTCAAAAAAGGGCGCTAGTGCTAAATAGCAGTAGCATGTGTCCGTAAAACGCGCTACAAATACAATAGTAGCAGTAGCGCGTGCGCATGAAAACACGCTACCACAAGTATCCCCTTTGCTACCCCCGATAGGCTACGCATAGCAGTAGCGGTCTTGAGGAAAGCACGCTACCGCTAGCACATAAGTAGCAGCGCGTTTCGCGCGGAGAGCACTACTGCTAATGGAAGTAAAATAAAACAAAAAACAAATGGAAAAGTAAATGAAAAAGAAAGAAATGGAAAAAGGAGAAAGGGAAAAATAAAATGTAGAGCAAAATAAATGAGAAAGCGGAAAAAAGGAGAAAGACGTAGCAGTACGTTTGTTCGTAAGAGGCACTATAGCTAATGTAGCTGCATCACATTTCCTAGGCCCCCACTGTAGAAACAGAAAAGCAAATAAGAAAGTCGAAGAAAATTACATAGCTATAGCAGTAGCACATTTTGTGAAAATCGCTATAGCTAACTTAGCTATAGAGCATTTCACGAAAAGCGCTACCGCTATGTTTGACTTAACCAAAAAACCGTTTCCCCCCGGCCACCACTTCTCCCCCAAATCCCTCCACCCACCCCGCCGCCGTCTGCCCGATTCACCGTCGCCCCACTTCGCCGCCGTCTCCTACCGACGTCAGCTCCCCCGAAGCCACCAGAGCCGCGCGCCATCGACACCGCCGGAGCCGCCCCCAATGCCACCGGAGCCGTGTGGCCTCATCAACGCCACCGAAGCAGTAGTCGACGTCACCGGAGCCTCCCTCGACCCAACTGCCTCCCTCACCGTCAGCGGGGACGCCCCCGCCTCCCTCGCCACCACTGCCTCCCGCGCCACCACCGGAGCCATCCTTTGTAAGCCCCCACCCCTCCTCTCTCTCTATCTCTAAATAAGTTAGGTTAATTTAGTTAGGAAAAGAATTTAGTTAGGTTAATTAGTTAGGTTAATTTGACAGAGATGCCCCTGCCTCCCTCGCCGTAGGAAAAAATTGTATATGCTTAACTAGGGCAGTAGGGTTAGGGTTGTAGAGTTTAATTACAAATGTTAGGAAAGGAAGGTTTAACTAGATGTTAACTAGGGTGGTAGGATTTAGTTTAGAGAAAAAATCAATATAAAAAATATAAATTTCTATTAGTGTTGCAAGTCTAGTAGGTTCTTAATTTTTAGTGAAATTTATTAAGACAAAAATGTAGGACATAATTTGAGTTCTAGGTTCATAATTTGAGTTCTAGGGTTCATACACTAGGAGATGCAAATTTGAAGTGGTCATGATATATGAAAAATTCTCAATTGTGTTTGCTCATTGATCATAATCGACATTGAAGTGGTTCGATTGTGCCCAAGTGGCCTTTTGTTGTTTCCAGGGAATGAAACCGAGTGGCCTGTGTTTTGCCAGAATGTTGATTCATTTCCGCTCCGACAAAATTCAGGTTCTTGATTTGTCCACTTTTGAGCAAAGGTCATGCCGAAATTTTCCGTGAATTTTGGCATGACTTGTGCTACAAACTAGGACATATCGAGTGCCCGAGATTTGCCTCACTGGGAAGGAGTCAACGTTCCTGCAAAACAGTAGGCCTTTTTATGTCATTATTCATTTTATTAGGTCTAGAATTAATTGACTAGATTTAATCATGGGAAATATGGCTAGCAACGATGAAGGACGGGATTCTGGTGAATGCGACGACGTCTACCGGGCGGCAGACGAATTTTTTAGCCTTGCCGACATCGAGACCAGCGCTGTTGGGGATATTACTACTAGAGGTAAACTGGCATTATGTAGCCGGGTTGACTCTTTGAAGATTAGAAGCCCATGAAGATGCAAAGATGATGGCGCTTTACGGAAGGCCCAAGGTCCAAAGGCGGGTTACAGCCTGTAAATGTAAACCGACCGAGTCTTGTAACTTGTATTGTAAGATAGGAAGAGTAGAGACCGAACCGGACACGTTTATGATCCGACTTCGGGACTCTATAGCCCGGCAGGCGTCAACCTATGTATATAAAGGGACGATCCGGCCGCGGTTTAGGGACAGACAACAACTCGAGAGCCAGACAAAGCGGATTCTCTCCCTGGCCTTCGAAACCCTAGCAATACCAATCACAACTAGACGTAGGCTTTTACCTTCCTCGAAGGGGCCGAACTAGTATAAAACTCTCTGTGTCCCCTTGTCCGTTTTAACCCCTTTAAGCTAACCCGTAGCGATGGCTCCACGACTAAGTCCTTTCACAAGGACATCTACCGTGCCAAACCCACGACAGTTGGCGCCCACCATGGGGTTGTCGCATGATGGTTTTGAGTTCTTGAAGGGCAGCTTTGATGGACTTAAGGGATACGCTGTGGGCCGGATGATGAAGAGTCGTTGCCGCAAGCTCTACATTGACAACATAGGATGGGGTCCCGAGGGTGATTCAATTGAATACGGGTACCAGGTTCGCTTTGGTGGGATTCACGTCTTCATCGGCAATATCGGCGAACTGGCCCCTGAGCCGGACATCTGCACCGACATCATCGAAATGGCTCGGCATGGAAATTCTTCGCCAGTTCAGCTCGAGGCAACGCATGTTTTCATAGGTGTCATCCATGGATCGAGGTAAGAGGACGGGCCGGTATCATCCATGGAGAGATCGTGGTCTGTTCTGATGACGAGTCTTTGGGAGAGACCGAATCACTTTACCAGTCGTAGGACGGCCAGATTGATGGAGGATCCAAGGGCAACAGTATCCCGGATTCCCCTAATCTGCCAAACCGGGCTGCCATCTTCATGGCCGGCACACCATCAGCGCCTCATTCATCTACCACCGCAGCAATGCTCTCTGGTTCAACAACAGCTACACCAGCAGGGGCAGGAAGCTCAGCACCCCCTCCAGCCCAAGTCCTGTCTGATTTGTTCGACGCTTTGGCAACATTGATGGCCGGAGAGGTGGATGCAGCAGCCAGGAATCAGCACAATGCAGAGATTGCAAAGGTGAAAGATCAAATAGCCCATGCTAAAGCGGACCTGGCAACAGAGTATGCTAGGATGGCTACAGAGCGGGCTGAATTGGAAGCACATGCCTACCGGATTAGGCTGGATTAGAATGCTTCAAAGGAAGTCATGAGAAGAAGGTACCGATCGCGTCTTCCGTCGGTTTATGAGCCGCAGAATCTCTTCAACACACCAGGAGAAGGAGCTGGTGACCAACCCATACTAAACCGGGCGGAGGCACCGGGGACAGGAGCGCCGGTTCAACCGCGCACGATGGACCCGCCTTGCCAGAACAACATTGTACCACAGTATATACCAACACGTCTTGGGCATTATTCCAACCCATTGGACAACATTGTGGCCGCCGCTTCACGCGTAGCGGCCCTCCCGACCAACGGTGAGTCACCAGTTGTGGTGGAAGCACGTCGTGCTAGGGATCTCCTTCAAACAGCGCTAAATCAACAGCAGGCGTATTCACATAGTCGTGAGAGGATTCATTCCACTCCTCGTCCAAGCTGGAGCTATAGCAGACATGTGGAGGATGAATCGGCCGTGTACAGTAGTGCACGTCGCCGAAATTCACCACGAGGAAACAACCCGGCTGGGGGAGGCGCTAAGGCGCAAGATGTTGTGGACCATGGCCGCGCACGTCGAGAGGCTGAGTTGGCAGCTCGACACGGAGCACGACAACATACTCCGGTTCACCCTACGGCCTCAGTGGAGCCGGGTGTGGTGTTCAGCTCCTTAGGGGTGTCGCGTCTTACCCCCGCTTCGCGTAATGTGAGACTGCCCAAGGATTTCAAGGGACCTCGTAAGGTACCAAATTACACCGCCGATTTGCAGCCAGAGGCGTGGGTGGAGAGCTATGAGATGGCAATGGAGATGTTAGATGTGGATGAGGCAGTGTGTGCTAAATATTTCACAATGATGTTGGAAGGAATAGCTCGCACTTGGTTGAAGAGCTTACCAACCAATTCTGTTGGATCATGGGCTGAGTTAAAGCACCGGTTTATCCAGAACTTCAAAGATACTTGTAAGCAGCCGATGTCAATCGTGGATCTGGCCGCTTGTGTCCAAGAGGAAGGGGAGTCCACGACCCATTGGGTCAAATGGGTCTTAGCGATTTTGCATTCATCAGATCGTATCAATGCAGACACTGCAGTGTTAACATTAGAGGGCAATTGCCGTTTCTTGCCACTCAAACAGAAGTTGGGAAGGCTCATATGTCACTCCAATGATATGTCAACGCTCATGGCCGCTTTGGTTAAATACGCTGATTCAGATAATACCAAGGACCCGGATTCAGAGGAGGACAAACCTGGGAAAGGTAAGAAGAACGGCAATGCCAAGGGTCAGCAGCATAATCCGGCAGGCCATGGAAACGGCGGTAAGCGCAAGGCTGACAGCAGCTTGGACTTTGTTGCTAACACCAATGTTCAGGAGAATGGCCAGCGCCATAAGGGTAAGCAGCCCCAGAGGGGCGGAGGTTCAGGCCCCAATTTGGAGCGCCTGTTAAATCAGCCCTGTCCAAAGCATGGATCAACGGAAAAGCCGGCATCACATCTTTGGAAGGACTATTACATCATGTGGGATTTCAAGAATTCCAATATGTTCCAGTATGATAACGGCCCGCCCGGCGGTTCAGGAGGAGGTTTCCATGGGCCTGGCTATGGAGGTGGTGGTTCTGGTTTAGGGTTTCAAGGCAACCAAACCGGACACATCAATCAAGGGCACCAAGGCAACCAGGGAGGTTACAACCATCAGGGGAATTGGCAGCAGCAGTCGGGTTATCAAAGCAATCCAAAGCAGCTAAATAGCGGGCAATATCATGTCTTCACCACTAGTTTGTGTAAGCGTGATCAGAAGCTTCACAAAAGGGCAGTAAACTCTGTTGAACTGGCAGTACCTCAGTATTTACGTTGGTCTGAGCAACCTATTCTATGGAGTAGAGAGGATCACCCACACCTTGTTGATAATCCAGGTCACTTGGCCCTGGTAGTAGCCCCTCAAGTTGGGGGATACAAGTTTACCAAAGTACTCATGGATGGGGGAAGTAGTATCAACATTTTATATTATGATACATTCCGTCGTATGGGGTTGACACATAAGAATCTTAAACCGTCGAATACGGTCTTTCATAGTGTGGTGCCTGGTAACTCTGCATATCCTGTTGGCAAGATATCCTTGGATGTAGCTTTTTGAGATGACTATGATTCAAGGTCAGAAACATTGACATTTGAGGTGGTAAAGATCAAAAGTCCGTACCACGCCTTGTTTGGGCGGCCGGCCTATGCTAAATTGATGGCGAGGCCATGTTATGTTTATCTACAGCTTAAAATGCCAAGTCATAAGGGGACTATCACAGTCCATGGAAGCATAAAGATTGCTTTGGATTGTGAGGAAGGTGATGTGTCTTATGCTGACTCGATTTGTGCCATGGAGGAGTTGAAATTCTATAAGGAACAAGTTGATCTGGCAGACATGACCTCTTTGAAAAAGACGACTACAAAACATGATCCGGCACTGAAATTCAAATCGGCTACAGATACTAAGATGGTTGACTTTGTTCCCGGCGATTCGTCCAAACAATTCAGCATCAGCGCTAACCTAGATCCCAAATAGGAAAGCGCGCTCATCGAGTTCATCCGTGAGAATCGGGACATCTTTGCATGGAGCCTAGCCGCTCGTAAAAAGCCTTGCATATTTTCCTGTTTGAGTTTTATTTGTTGAAATTCATAAGTATTTTTTGATAAATCGGTGTCCTTGACCCGGCTTGCTTCTCAACTACATGTTGTTATAAACCGGTGTTTATTGACCCGGTCTGGTTTGACTAAATCACCAGTGTTATAAAGAAAACCCGGTAGTTATCCCGATCTGGTTTAAATATATAAACCGGCAGTACAGAGATGAGATTATCAATGCTTCAGATTGGTATTAACACCTTTGTCGTAGACACCATTGGTCAACCAATGAGGTATGTTATGTATAGTGCTTTTTGTACAAACACTTTGATTATTTCATCTATGTCATGTACACTTCCTGGATATATTGACCCGTCTAGCAGTAAACCGCTAGACACTTTTAAGTTGTTAAACCCAGGAACATAATTTATCATGGGGTATGCATAAATATATCCCAAAGGGTGGCACAAGTTATCATAAGGCATTACAAAACATGCTCAATGGCATGGCAAATAAAGGAGTTTTTAGATATCCTATTACAAGAAGCCTTCAAAGCGGCTCCAATGGCATAATTGTTTTGAACAAGGTCGGCACACGGTGGACAGTAAACCGGTGACCGGTTTACGACGCTTCGTCTGGACGGTTTGATGGTTGAGTGTCAATTGGCGTGGGCACTTCTTCATCCTTCCCCAGACGCTGTAAATCAACCATTGACCAATCGATTCCAGTTAAAGCTTGAAACACTGCTTCTTCATGGATAAGATTGGAGGGGTTAATATTAGGAGCATAAGTGTGCTAACGAATTGGAGGCACAAGTTCTTCAACTTCATGGTTGTTGGCCGGCTGCCTCTTCCCCTCTGCATTGTAAAATGGTTGAAAATGGGACAAATCTGTATCATCGGCCAACTTGCTGGCTTCTGGCCACATCTGTTTGGTCAGCCGCCGGAGATCATCATTGTCAAAGTTGGAACCATCTTCTTTAACACCTGGTATCCTTTGATGATGTCTTCCGCTTCAAGATCTGGAATCCAGGCTTTTGCTCGAATAAGTGCAGTTAAAGCTCAAGCTCTAGCAGCTGCTTTCTTCAACTCGGCGATGCGGGCTGGTAACATGGACAACTTCTCCAATCTTATCCATGGGAGCCGGTTTGTTATAAGCTGAAGTGCAAATAGCCCGCTGAGACCCAGAGTACATCTGTTCAATCAATGTGTATGCCGCTTTGAGTTTCATCCGCGTATCTGTGCCAAGTGGAGCGATCCGGGTACCTGCCAAAGATTTTATCAACATTTTGGTCAGTTATAAGGTTCATCGACTTATGCAACACATATAAAGCAGGTACTTACCAAAGATAGCAGAGGTCATAGCATTGATTTGGTGTTTCAAACCGGCTAGTTCATCTACCACTGGCTTCAGGGCTGCCTCGGCGTCTACAGCTCTTTTGGTTAAACCGGATTTCTCGGTTTCCTAGTCAGCACGATCTTTATTGGAAGATTCTTTCAACTTTTCCATCACGGCCAGGGCCTGGGTCAGTTCCTCTTTGGCTTTTTCAGCCTCGGCTTGTTGTGACTTTGCATTCTCTTGCAAGTCAGAATTTCGGGCATCTTTGCTTCTCAGTTCAGCCTGCCACGTTGAAGGTATATTAAACAAACAGCATGCATATTTGCTAAGTACAAAGTGTATAACAAGTTATGCACTTCATAATTGGGGGCTAATGCCTATTTGCTCTCAACTACTACACTTTATACAAGTCTCCAGAACAATGCAAGCATTATCCTTGACACTTGGGGGCTAATGTGCGTCTGTTTTAAAATGGATTTGTGGATTAAAAACCGGATAAACTTGCCAAGTTAAACTCGCCTTTGGGGGCTATGCTACAGAAAGTTATCTAATTATTTCAAGATAAGTCTTATCTATTATTAGAGACCTGCTATTGCAAGGATCAGTGATGAGAAGACCCGGTTTATGATTAATAATCATAAAACGACCCTTGGGGATACTTGGGAGAGTATTTCAGTTATAAATCAATAAACAAAGAGAGAGGAATTTACCTCATATCGCTCTTTCATCAAGTTCACAAAACCGGCTTCATAATCCCGGTTTGAGTACAGACGGTTCAAGAAGCCAGAATGGAACTCGTCAGCTTTAAGATGAGCATAGCTTGATAAATCGCTGCTCCATTTACCTTTCTCCATGGCAGCTTGCTCTTCTTTGGCACTGTGTTGAGCCAAAATGACGGGATGGCTAGGAGCTGTGGCCCATTCCAGTAATAATAACATCATCACCTTGGCCTTCAGGATTTTTGGTTGATGATATTGGAATTTCAGCATCTTTCACCAGACTAGCCCGATTTGGTTCTGTCGGTTCAGCATCAGGCATGGCAGGATCAGTGTCTGTTGGTTCATCAGTATTTTGGCCTTCAAGGGGCGGGTTATCAGAAGTAGCTTCAGGATGAGGGTTTTCCGGTTCACAAGTTTGTTCCGGTTCACCTCTTGGTTCTTCTTCTTCGGCGACCGGATCTTCGAGCGGATTGGTGGTTCGAGCTTTCTTACTAGGTCTGGCTTTGGCCCTGTAAATAGAATAAAAGAGGATTAGCATCCTATTCAAAGGATTTATGATGCAGTGAAAGGAAAGGTTTTGTACAACTTACCCGGCCACGGTTTTCAAAGGGGGGAGGTGAGTTGTTGTCGATTCACCAGAAGATGAAGGAGGTGTCACCTGATAATTTGAATCGGATGGATTAAGAGGCTGTCTGAAATAACCTGCCTTGGTGTAATAATGGTCAGAAGTAGGAGAGACATCAGACCGGCGCTTCCGAACCGGAGTATCAGGTAAACCGACTGAAGTGACTTGTTGGCCACTGTGTCGGGTTGTCCGGCGAGCTTCATGCTGCCGAGTCTTTAAAATAAATGTTGGATCCAAGTGAGCAAGAGGATGAGAAAAGCCTCTGCGTCCTCCTAAGGAAGATCATTGTTAATGAGATGCATGAAAAGAGAGCTAAGTGAATCAAGTTCTACCTCAACTTCTGGATCATCAGTGTTATCATCAAGCTCCATGTTAATCCGGTCAGCCGTTTTCCGCTTTTACGTCCGTTTCACATCTTTGGTTTTTGGGCGAGATGTCTTGACCGCTTTGTCTCCGGTCGACTTTGCTGCTTTCTCTACGGTCTTCCGTTTCCAGAAGGGGTCATATCCCTATATACAAAGAAGAAGGATTATAGGTTGCATAAGCTAAAATATTAGAGATGAAGGGGAAGAATAATGCTTACAGCAGGCAGTTTGTTCTTGGCATAGAAGGGACTCAGACCAGTTTGACTACAGATCAGTTCCGACTCATTCAGAATCATCTTTACACCTTTAGTGACTTCTTCCTCAGATAATTGGATGTTGCAATGGCGTTGAGGGTCGTCAACCTCACCGGTATATTCACACATTAAACTGGGACGCCGGCTTAGCGGCAAGATACTCCAGGATATCCAACAGCACACAAAATCTACGCCTGTTAAACTGTTCGCCATAAAGGACCGGAGTTTGGCGAGTTGAGTAGCGTATTTCGCCCTTTCTGAAGAGCTCAGGCGTTGTGGCATTGGATGGGTGTTCGATAGTCTATGATCACAAAAGCCGGGGAGGGGATTTTCATCTTCAGGTGAAGTATCTCTGCAATAAAACCAAGTTTGGTTCCATTCTTTTGGGTGGCTATGATGTTTAGCATGAGGAAATTCAACTTCTTTCCGCTTTGGAATCGAAACACCACCAAGTTTTGTGTTCGCGCCATTTACAAACTCTGTGCGCCGGTTTAAGTGGAAGAAATCCCGGAACAGTTCTGCAGTTGGTTCTTCTTGTAGATATACTTCACAGAAGACCTGGAAGTTGCATAAATTGGAGACCGAGTTGGGACCTATATCTTGCGGATGAAGTTGGAAGCTGGCAAGCACATCTCGCTAAAACTTTGACCCTGGCGGTTTGAAGCCACAGCCTATGTGATCAACAAAGACCACCACCTCGCCCTGCCTTGGGGTCGGAGGATTTTCTGTTCCGGGAACTCGCCATTTGATTTCAGTTTTCTTAGGTAGGGAGCCAATGCTGATATCTCATTCAACTGAGTCTCAGTAACCCGGGAACGAGCCAAGTTGCAGGCAGTAAATTGTTTGGCCATTGTGTAACAAACAAGCTGAAAATGAAAGGCCGGTTTATAAATCACGCATGATTATATGCATGATACAATGGAGTAAGAGACACATCTTGACTAGCGTTGCACCAGCACCTGCTCCCGCACCGGCTCCCGCACATGCTCCCGCATCGGCTCCCGCACCGGCTCCCGCACCGGACGTGCTCGGTGGTGATTCGTCTTTGGCTAAGCTCGACGCCCTCACGGTATCTGTCACACCGCCCCCCTTCAATATAAATGTATAATCTCTAGTTTTCGTTGCCTTTCAGATGTCTCACATCGCAGACTTTTCTTTGCAGGCCGACGAAACCCCGTGCACCATATTGTACACCATCGACGACCAGAAGGTGGAGGTGGGGAAGGCGACGATAATGAAGCCGAAGGAACCATTTTTCCACGGCCGGCCGATCCCCCCAAACGTCTTCAAGGTTTCCGTGGCCAGTGTCAAACCAGGCCACGATAATTTGCCTCCTCCAATACTAGCGGGGGATGACGACGAGACACCGCGGCGGCTTGGTGATTGTTGCAATGGGTGGATCCTGTTGTGGCCAAAGAATCTGCTTCGTCTGGAGGTGGCCGGGAGCACACCCATGGGCATGCAGCCTCAGCAAGGTATGAACATCAACTCCCCACCTACCCTATTAGAGTCGGGTGTCGGGTTGGGTGATAGCGGACGGGGTAAGGAGGAGGCTCCATTAGTCGCTGATGACATCGCCATGGATGAGGATGAGGACGACGATGGCGCTAAACAGTATGTCTATACTGGCGCCTCCTCAGGGTTTGAGTGTCATGAGTCGGTGCCTGAATTGCCGTCTCAACGTATTATGGACGACCTTCCGGTAGAAAAGAAGTCTAGGAAGAGAGCGAGGAAAGGCAAAAAAGCTGATTCTATGATCCAGCCGCCTCAGCAGCCTCGGCTTCAGGACCGTATAGATATCCCCGATGCACATAAATGGCATATCCCCGGTCAACCAATCCTACCTGCAACAGCGCTACGAGCCAGATTCGGCGACCTAAGGAGACTTCATGACGATGTGATGCGGGTAGAGAAAGGCCTCGTCGCCTCGAAAGATCCAGGATACCCACTCTACGTGGTTAACGTTCCGCGGCAAATGTCGTACGATGATAGCTTCCCCGCGGATAAGTTCTTCCTCCGATTCGATTACATATTCGACATGTTTCACGTGAAGAAGCTGGATTTACGTTTGTCCGCCTTTATGCCTTGCACATGAACTACATCATTGGGGTTGAGCAGATATCTGATATCTGTGTCGCTGACCCGTACTACATGCACGAGGACTTCTTGGGAGTCTGCGCAAAGCACCGTGAATACGCGAGGGATTACATCATCAATTTCATGCTCGCCAATAAGGACAAGGAGGAGATTCTCGTGCCTTTTCATCCTGTGTAAGTCATCCGCGTTGCTATCCTTCCTTCGATTTCAATCATTCGTTTGCACGGTGGAGGCTAATTAATTTGAGGTGTACTTATTTTCCGAAGCGGCAGGCACGCCGTCCTCATCATCCTCTACCCCCGATTCTCCCACGCTCTTTACTTGGACTCGTCGAAGAACATTCACAAAAAGGATTACACCCACATCAAGGATGTCCTCGATAGTGCTATGTTTTACTACCAAGCAAGGGGTGGAGAGGTCAGGGACAACAAGACAAGGGGCGACAGGGCCGCCTTCGGCCATAAGACCGACTTCTGCTGCATCCAGCAACCGAACGATTCTCTTAATGATGGCTTCTATGTCCTAAACCACATGTTGGAGTACAGACGGGATCACCAGAACCTTCACACGTCACCTAGATTCGGCGATGCCCATATTTTGCAATGTGCAAAGGACATAGGAGATATCGAGGATCATCGACTTCGAGCTGAGTTCTATAACATCCAACGCGAACTTGCCCAAATCATCATGAAGGAGGTCGTTGGAAAAATAGGGATGTTCTACAGAGAAGGACAAATGTCGTGGGAAGACGTCCGAACATGGATAGCCTCTCAGCGTCTCGACATGAAGCCTTTAACTAAGCTCAAGGACTATCTCCCTAACTTGGATGGATGGAACGACATGTTGGAGTGATTGTCGATATATGACAATGTGTCCGTTTAGTCAATACTTTCTGTATGAAAAAACATTGAGTTATGCATAGTGAAACTTTATTTGTGATGTAATTAAACCGTCCTCCTCCTCGACTAGCGAAAATCACTCTAGTTAGGGAATTTTGGGGTACGATGAACTTTGTTATTTATGCTTATGATATATTGTTTCTATTTTTGCCAAGTATGTCTCTTTCTGTTGCTCAACTATATATGTTGCATATCATCGACTCATGTGATGATGCAGGTGCATAGATCATAGATGGCGAAGAAGTGCCACGCCAGGAGTATATATACGACAAGTGGCCGGAGTGTCAGGCCCAGGTGTACCGGTTTCCGTTTTCCGAGCGACAGGCAGTAGTTAGTTTAGGTTCATGCTAATGCAAGAGAGGGAACGAACTCATGTACTCAAAGTGATAGCTCTTCTCGCGTATATCATTGTTTAGATGGATGACGATGTATTTGCAAGTAATCGAGACTTGTATCGCTATTTTCGAGATGATGACGAGAGACCACTTTGTGTTGGATGATGATTATGATGATGACATGTTTTGATGAGACTAATTGTATGTATATGCTATGATTACATTTGTATGTGTATGATATGCTAAAGATTATTGTATAAAGCCTATTCAAATACAAAACAAATATGCAGGGAAAAAACTAATAAAACTAATAGTAGCAAGGGGGGGAAATTGAGTAGTAGCGCCGCCTTACCAGTAGCGCTTCCCAGTAAACAGTGTTGCACATAATATCAGCAACGCCCTTTTCTAAAGAGCGCTACAGCTATTCATGTATAGCAGTAGCGTGGGACAACAAGCGCTACTGCTTTACGTTAGCTGTAGTGCCTTATTAGTAGTGCCGGTCCCCGCACTAATAATAGGCCCAAAACCCGCGCTGTTGCTAGGATTTTCCCTAGTAGTGTATGGCTCTGGCGGAGCTGTTCAGCCGGGGAAACTTCCCTCCCGTAGGGGGAAATCATCGCCATCGTCATCACCAATGCTCCTCTCATCGGGAGAGGGCAATCTCCATCAACATCTTCATCAGCACCATCTCCTCTCAAAACCCTAGTTCATCTCTTGTATCCAATTCTTGTCTCCAAGTCCGGGATTGGTGCCAGTAGGTTGCTAATAGTGTTAATTACTCCTTGTAGTTGATGCTAGTTGGCTTAATTGGTGGACGATCATATGTTCAGATCCTATATGAATATTAATACCTCTCTGATTATGAACATGTTTATGCTTTGTGAGTAGTTACTTTTGTTCCTGAGGACATGGGAGAAGTCTTGCTATTAGTAGTCATGTGAACTTGGTATTCGTTCGATATTTTGATGAGATGTATGTTGTCTCTCCTCTAGTCGTGTTATGTGAACGTCGACTACATGACACTTCACCATTGTTTGGGCCTAGAGGAAGGCATTGGGAAGTAATAAGTAGATGATGGGTTGCTAGAGTGACAAAAGCTTAAACCCTAGTTTATGCGTTGCTTCGTAAGGGGCTGATTTGGATCCATATGTTTCATGCTATGGTTAGGTTTACTTTAATACTGTTGTTGTAGTTGCGGATGCTTGCAATAGAGGTTAGTCATAAGTGGGATGCTTGTCCAAGAAAGGGCAGTAACCAAGCACCGGTCCACCCACATACCAAACTATCAAAGTACCAAACGTGAATCATATGAGCGTGATGAAAATTAGCTTGACAATATTCCCATGTGTCCTCGGGAGCGCTTTCCTCTATATAAGAGTTTGTCCAGGTTTGTCCTTTGCTACAAAAAGGATTGGGCCACCTTGCTGCACTTTATTTACTTTTATTACTTGTTGCTCGTTACAAATTATCCTATCACAAAACTATCTGTTACCACTTGTTTCAGTACTTGCAGAAAATACCTTGCTGGAAACCGCTTATCATTTCCTTCTGCTCCTCGTTGGGTTCGACACTCTTACTTATAGAAGGGACTACGATAGATACCCTATACTTGTGGGTCATCAAGACCCATTATCTTTGTTTTTGGTGCCTAACCTGCCAGCTTGTTTGAAGACCCAACATTCTCTGTTGATATGATTGGCTGGTGTTCCTGGTTTGCCAGGAATTTGGCATGGACGGTCGAGTATGCGGTCCAAACTGGACGGACCCGAATTGTCATTTTTGAGTGGCCCTGTCTGCTGACCGGACTTAGAGCTATTAAATCTGGCATTGACTGCCGTGTCTTCGGCACTTTCACCATGTTTGTGGTGTTTGTGTTTGTTGCGCCGGGCTTTGCCGTTGCTATCTCTGGCCTCTGGTTTGCCTGTGTTGTTGCTACGAGCCAACCAGCTCTCCTCGCCAGCGCAGAAGCGGGCATGAGTGTCATGAGGGCTGCCATGGACCTTGGATTCTCTTGGCCGGGATGTTGGGCGAGCCACTCGTCATGGATGTTATGTTTAAAGGCCGCTAGGGATTCGGCATCCGCACAGTCCTCAATTTGGTTATTTTTTGTTAGGAACCGGGTCCAGAATTTCCTGGCTGACTCTCTGGGCTGTTGTGTGCTACGTCTTGAGCTTGCGTTGGTTTTCCCCGAAGAGGAAGGGATGATGCAGCAGAGTAGTGTAAGTATTTCCTTCAGTTTTTGAGAACCAAGGTATCAATCCAGTAGGATGCCATGCTCAAGTCCCTCGTACCTGTAAAAAACGATAGCTACTCGCAACCAACGCGATTAGGGGTTGTCAATCCCTTGACGGTCACTAACGAGAGTGAGATCTGATAGATATAATATTTATGGTATTTTTGGTATAAAGATGCAAAGTAAAAAGTAAAAGCAAAGTAAAAGGCAAAGCAAGATTAAAGTAATGGAGATTGATATGATGAGAATAGACCTGGGGGCCATAGGTTTCACTAGTGGCTTCTCTCAAGAGCATAAGTATTCTACGGTTTGTGAACAAATTACTGTTGAGCAATTGACAAAATTGAGCATAGTTAAGAGAATATCTAGGCATGATCATGTATATAGGCGTCACGTCCGTGATAAGTAGATCAAAACGATTCTGCATCTACTACTGTTACTCCACTCATCGACCGCTATCCAGCATGCATCTAGAGTATTAAGTTAAAAACAGAGTAACGCCTTAAGCAAGATGACATGATGTAGAGAGATAAATTCATGCAATATGAAATAAACCCCATCTTGTTACCGTCGATGGCAATGATACAATACGTGCCTTCCTGCCCCTTCTATCACTAGGTAAGGACACCGCAAGATCGAACCCAAAGCTAAGCACTTCTCCCATGGCAAGAACTACCAATCTAGTTGGCCAAACCAAACGGATAATTCAAAGAGACTTGCAAAGATAACCAGTCATACATAAAAGAATTTAGAGAAGATTCAAATATTATTCATAGATAGACTTGATCATAAACCCACAATTCATTGGTCTCAACAAACACACTGCAAAAAGAAGATTACATCGAATAGATCTCCACAAGAGAGGGGGAGAACTTTGTATTGAGATCCAAAAAGAGAAGAAGCCATCTAGATACTAACTATGGACCCGAAGGTCTGAGGTAAACTACTCACACTTCATCGAAGAGGCTAGGATGATGTCGAAGCCCTCCGTGATGATGGCCCTCTTCCGACGGAGCTCCGGAACAGGCCCCAAGATGGCATCTCGTGGATAGAGAAAGTTGCGGTGGTGGAATTAGGTTTTTGGCTCCTGTTCTGATCGTTTGGGGGTACGTAGGTATATATAGGAGGAAGGAGTACGTCGATGGAGCACCGAGGGGCCCACGAGGTAGGGGGCGCACCCTAGGGCCCTAGGGGGGCACCCCCCACCCTCATGACCTCCTCTTTGACTCCCTGGAGTAGGTTCCAAATCTCCTGGATCATGTTCGGTGAGAAAATCACGTTGCCGAAGATTTTATTCCGTTTGGACTCCGTTTGATATTCTGTTTATCCGAAACACTGAAATAGGCAAAAACAGCAATTCTGGGCTGGGCCTCCAGTTAATAGGTTAGTCCCAAAAATAATATAAAAGTCGAAAATAAAGCCCAATATAGTCCAAAACAGTAGATAATATAGCATGGAGCAATCAAAAATTATAGATACGTTGGAGACGTATCAGGCATCCCCAAGCTTAATTCATGCTCATCCTCGAGTAGGTAAAGGATACAAAAAGAATTTTTGATGCGGAGTGCTAGTTGGCATAATTTCAATGCAAATCTTCTTAATTGTGGTATGAATATTCAGATTAGGAAGATTCAAGACAAAAGTTTATATTGACATAAAAATAATAATACTTCAAGCATACTAACAAAGCAATTATGTCTTCTCAAAATAACATGGCCAAAGAAAGTTATCCCTACAAAATCATATAGTCTGGCTATGCTCCAACTTCACCACATAAAGTATTTAAATCATGCACAACCCCGATGACAAGCCAAGCAATTGTTTCATACTCTAACTTTTTGAAAACTTTTTCAATCTTCACGCAATACATGAGCCTGAGCCATGGATATAGCACTATAGGTGGAATAGAATGGTGGTTGTGGAGAAGACAAAAAAGAGGGGAAGATAGTCTCACATCAACTAGGTGTATCAATGGGCTATGGAGATGCCCATCAATAGATATCAATGTGAGTGAGTAGGGATTGCCATGCAACGGATGCACTAGAGCTATAAATGTATGAAAGCTCAACAAAAGAAACTAGTGGGTGTGCATCCAACTTGCTTGCTCACGAAGACCTAGGGCAATTTGAGGAAGCCCATCATTGGAATATACAAGCCAAGTTCTATAATGTAAAATTCCCACTAGTATATGAAAGTGACAACATATGAGACTCTCTATATGAAGAACATGGTGCTACTTTGAAGCACAATATATGAGACTCGCTATATCATGGTGCTACTTTGAAGCACAAGTGTGGTAAATGGATAGTAGCATTGCCCCTTTTTATTTATTTTCTTTTTTTTGGGCCTTTTTTGGCCTTTCTCTTTTTTTGGGACAATGCTCTATTGAATGATGATCATCACACTTTTATTTATTTACAACTCAATGATTACAACTCGATTCTAGAACAAAGTATGACTCTATATGAATGCCTCCGGCGGTGTACCAGGATATGCAATGAATCAAGATTGACAAGTATGAAGAAATTACGAACGGTGGCTTTGCCACAAATACTATGTCAAGTACATGATCATACTAAGCAATATGACAATGATGAATGTGTCATAATGAACTAGATGGTGGAAAGTTGCATGGCAATATATCTCGGAATGGCTATGGAAATGCCATAATAGGTAGGTATGGTGGCTGTTTTGAGGAAGGTATATGGTAGGTTTATGATACCGGCGAAAGGTGCGCGGTATTAGAGAGGCTAGCAAAGGTGGAAGGGTGACAGTGCGTATAATCCATGGACTCAACATTAGTCATAAAGAACTCATATACTTATTGCAAAAATCTAGAAGTTATCAAAGCAAAGTATTACGCGCATGCTCCTAGGGGGATAGATTGGTAGGAAAAGACCATCGTTCGTCCCCGACCGCCACTCATAAGGAAGACAATCAATAAATAAATCATGCTTCGACTTCTTCACATAACGGTTCACCATACGTGCATGCTACGGGAATCACAAACTTTAACACAAGTATTTTTTAAATTCAAAACTACTCCACTAGCATGACTTTAATATTATCACCTCCATATCTCAAAACAATTATCATGCTTCAATATTTTCTTAGTATTCAACACACTCAAAAGAAAGTTTCACAAATCTTGAATACCAAGCATATTATTATTAAGCAAATTAACATGCTATTAAGAGACTCTCAAAATAATTTAAGTGAAGCATGAGATATCAATAGTTTCTTTAAAACAAATCCACCACCGTCCTCTAAAAGATCTAAGTGAAGCACATAGAGCAAAATTATAACGCTCAAAAGATATAAGTGAAGCACATAGAGGAAAATTATCTAGCTCAAAAGATATAAGTGAAGCACATAGAGCAAAACTACTTAGCTAAAAAGATATAAGTGAAGCACATAGAGCAAAATTAACTAGCTCAAAAGATATAAGTGAAGCACATAGAGCAAAACTACTTAGCTCAAAAGATATAAGTGAAGCACATAGAGTATTCTATCAAATTTTAATTCATGTATGGCTCTCTCAAAAGGTGTGTACAGCAGGGATGACTGTTAGATACTAAGACACAAAGACACAAATAATACAAGAAGCTCCAAGAAAAACACATATCATGTTGGTGAATAAAAATATAGCTTCAAGTAAATTACCGATGGAAGTGGACGAAAGAGGGGATGCCTTTCGGGGCATCCCCAAGCTTTGACTTTTTGGTGTCCTTGGATTATCTTGGGGGTTCCATGGGCATCCCCAAGCTTAGGCTCTTTCCACTCCTTGTTCCATGATCCAAAAAAAGAATTCACCCAAAACTAGAAAACTTCACAACACAAAACTCAAAATAGAAAACTCGTGAGCTCCGTTAGCGAAAGAAAACAAAAGACCACTTCAAGGTACTGTAATGAACTAATTATTTATTTATATTGGTGTTTAATGTACTGTATTCCAAATTCTCTATGGATCATAAACTATTTTACTAGCCATAGATTCATCAAAATAAGCAAACAACACACGAAAAACAGAATCTGTCAAAAACAGAACAGTCTGTAGTAATCTGTAGCTAGCGCAAGATCTGGAACCCCAAGAATTCTAAAATAAATTCCTGGACGTGAGGAATTTATCTATTAATCACCTGCAAAAATAATTAACTAAATATAACTCTTCAAATAAAAATGACAGCAGTTCTCGTGAGCGCTAAAGTTTCTGTTTTTTACACCAAGTTCAACAAGACTTTCCCCAAGTCTTCCCAATGGTTCTACTGGCACAAACACTAATTAAACACAAAAAACACAACCAAAACAGAGGCTAGATAATTTATTTATTAAATAACAGCAAGGAAAAATAGTGGGATGTCACCCAACAAGCGCTTTTCTTTAAAGCCTTATAGCTAGGCATTGATAATTTTAATGATGCTCACATGAAAGACAAGAATTGAAGCACAAAAGGAGCATCATAAAGCATGTGACAAACACATCTAAGTTTAACATACTTCCTATTCATAGGCATCTTATAGACAAACAAATTATCAAGGCAAGCAAAAACTAGCATATGCAAGGAAGAGGAAAGAAACAATAGCAATCTCAAGATAACGAGAGATAATTTAGTAACATGAAAATTTCTACAACCATATTTTCCTCTCTCATAGTAATTACATGTAGGATCATAAGAAACTTCAACAATATAGCTATCACATAAAATATTCTCAACATGATACACATGCATGCAAAGTTGGCACTTTTCCGAAATAGTGGGATTAACATTAACTAAAGTCATGACCTTCCCAAACGCACTTTTATCAAAAACTTCATAAGATTGAACAATCTCTAAATATGTGGGATCTAAAGTTGACATTCTTCCAAAACCACTTCCAATATTATTGCAAACATTATAATCAATCTCATATTCATCATGGGGTTTAAATAAATTTTCAAGATCAAAAGAAGAATCACCCCAATCATGATCATTGCAACAAGTAGAAGACATAACAAAACTAGCATCCCCAAGCTTAGGGTTTTGCATATGATTAGCACAATTGTCATTAATAGAAATTATAATAACATTATTGCAATCACGCTTTTTATTCAATGATCTATCATGAATCACTTCATAACATATTTCATCGCAATTTTCAGATTCACGAATTTCAAGCAAAACTTCATAAAGATAATCTAGTGCACAAAACTCACTAGCAATTGGTTCAACATAACTGGATCTCTTAAAAAGATTAGCAAGCGGATGAGGATCCATGAATCTTAGGTTCTATGTTTAGTAATAAATAAATTACTATTCCAACCATACGAGCAAACAAAAAGCAAACGGGCCAGGAGAGGCAAATAAAGAGGGGGGATAGAGAGAGGGAGGGCGAATAAAACGGCAAGGGTGAAGTGGGGGGAGGAAAATGAGAGGAAAATGGCAAATAATGTAATGCGAGAGATAGGGATTGTGATGGGTACTTGGTATGTTGACTTTTTGCGTAGACTCCCCGGCAACGGCGCTAGAAATCCTTCTTGCTATGTCTTGAGCTTGCGTTGGTTTTCCCCGAAGAGGAAGGGATGATGCAGCAGAGTAGCGTAAGTATTTCCCTCAGTTTTTGAGAACCAAGGTATCAATCCAGTAGGAGGCCACGCTCAAGTCCCTCGTACCTGCACAAAACGATAGCTACTCGCAACCAACGCGATTAGGGGTTGTCAATCCCTTCACGGTCACTTACGAGAGTGAGATCTGATAGATATAATATTTATGGTATTTTTGGTATAAAGATGCAAAGTAAAAAGCAAAAGCAAAGTAAAAAGCAAAGCAACACTACTAGGGAAAACCCTAGCAGTAGCGCTGGTTTTGTGCTCACTAGTAGCGCGGGTAGGCGCGCTACTAATAAGGCGCTACAGCTATTGCTTAGAAGTAACACGTGCCGCACGCGCTACTGCTAGGACAAATAGCTGCAGCGCTTGTTCACTCCCACGCTACTGCTAATGTAACTACTGGCAACGTGTTTTCTTTCCATCGCTACTAGTATTGTTTTTTATTTTTTTATTTTTTTATTTTTAGTGTATTTATGCGCCATCGTACAAATATTGGTACAATACCAGTTATAAGGTTTACATCATTATGTCCATAACAGTGTGTCAAATGAAGGTGGATTAGGTTCAAGTGGAGGCAATATGTGGTGCATGTCAAAAGTATACTACTAATCCAAACTTGATCTAGTTTGGACTAGTAGTACTTTCGATGTGCACCACATGTTGCCTCCACTTGAATCTAATCCGCCAGCACAAGCTATTTAATCATCATCATAATCATTAGCACCAACAATATTTATTTAATCACCACTAACACTAGCTAGTAATAATCATCAGTCATTACCACCAACACTAGCTATTTTATCATCATAGTAATAGTGTAGCACATCATCATCCTCAAACTCATTTCTAGCTAATCACTCCTGCTGCTCTCTCTTAGGTAAAACAACATAAAACATGTGTAGCTCTCCTCCTTGATCAAGTTGGAGCATGCAGATGAACCTGTCTCCTAATTTTGGGTAGCACATCTGTTTGCTGCCCCCTAGTACTTGTCTGCGCTCCCCCATCACATATCTGGTCCAGTCTTGCACTATTACTCATGGTACCTTTAGTATCGATCCCATAATGCACAACATTCATCGGGAGTCCCTGTTGAAGAACATCGTATGGTCACATACTTAGCAATGAAGTTTAGCTTCACAAATAATGTATGGAAAAGATGCACTGAGGACAAATAGTAAAAATCTATTGGTCGCACGTTTTCAGTACTAAGATTTCTATGTCCGGGAAGAAAATTTGTCTTGACGGTATCAAGATCCTCAAGCCATGAAACATAATGACTTAGCTCCTCACAGTTTAGTTCAGCCCCGGAACAATAGTAGGTCCTGTCTACCAAGCGTTGGACATGTTTGCTTGCACCAAAATAAGCTGACAATACAAATTAGTTGTCAACTATTTTTGAATAAACAATATCAAAGACATAAATATGGTTGAGAAACTTACATTTTGGTGTAACTGGAGGCGTCTTCACATCGACCCAGATGTCAGTAGTACCTTCAATATCATCTTTCGGACGAATATCAAAGGTAATAACAATATCAGGCTCAAATGCATAACTATTGCATAGTGCTCGCCATGTTTTGCATCCAAAATAGGTGTAGTCTGAATTGTATAATTTTGCGTGGAAAATATAACCATGCTCGGTCTTCAAATAAACTTTATTTACCTCCATAGTATGACTGAAACCTATCTTATCCAATACAAAAATTCTTGCATGGCAGGGGATACGCTAGTAGAATAGTAAAAAAAAATAAGTTGAAGCAAATGAAGCAGATGTCATGCTTAATTACGAAAAAAGACTTGTCATTGTGACTTACTATATCCACTTCGAAGTTCTCGTCCAGCTTGATGCTGAAGAGCCTATCATCGTCTAGGAAGATTCCGTCGCACAGGCCGCGCTCGTCTTCGCAGTATTTGCAAATACCGAAATCCTTTTTGTCGTCAGACATTTCCTATGTTCATAGTTAAAACATTAATTGAAAATCGATAAAAGACAACTACCAGGATACTCAACACACAAATCCGAGGCACTCGATATTTCCTACATATTCTGGCAAAAGTCATGCCAAAAATCACGGAAAAATCCGGCATGACCTTTGCTAAAATAGGATATATCAAGCGCCTGAAATTTGCCGGAACGGAAATGAATCAACACTCCGGCAAAACATAGGCCACTCGGAGGTGTAACCTGCAAACATGACTGGCCACATGGATATTGAGCAACACAAGATATACATTTCAAAATATCTTATAAGACTCAAATTAGCATGCATTCAATAAGCAAAAGTAAATCATCTCATGCGTCCGTATATCGTCGAATATTATCACTAATACATCCCGAATAGTGTCATACATATAACATCACTAGTACAACTAAAACCCTAGCACACGACGGGTATCGGCGCGGGCGGTGGACACCCACAGAGAAGGAACCATCACGGGATCATAGCTCCACTGAGATCCCTGGAGAACCTGCCAGGTATTGGAGAACCTGTGCTCCAACGCAAACAAGTAGCGACGGACGTGCGCGTCCTCCTCACTGACACGGTGACGCACCACCTCCGCGGAGTACTCGAGCCTCTGGACCGTCACTGGCCCACGCGACCGCCACCAAAGAAGGTTCGGGTCAACAACAGGCTGGCTCCTCACCGACCTACGCCCCCCGGTAGGTAGCGCCTCCCAGTACCACCCCGGCGGAGCCCAGTCCCGGACATGGCCCATCTGGTCAAGTAGGTGTCGTCCTCCGCCGACTCGACGACGAGGATGCGGGATAGGCATCATCCACGTCGATGCGGGAAAATTGCTTTAACTAAAAAAATAGCAACAAGTTCTTACTAACTAGTTCTATCAATTCAACTAGTTCTTACTAAAAATAAACTTACTATAAATAAAAATATTCTAGTACCTAATTAGTACCTAGTTCTCACTAACTAATTAGTACCTAAGAACTACTGCCCTAATTACCATCTAATTTGATGAACCTATAGGGGTGGAAAGTGGTAGAAACCCTAACTAATTTGATGGAGGTAGAAACCCTAGGCAGAGGTAGGGGAGAGGGAGGAGCAGGCGTGCTCACCTCGGGTGCCTACGACGAGGGAGGGGCAGGCGGCGTCGAGGTCGTGGTCGGGGCTCCGGGGCGGCGTTGACGTCGGGGGGGCGGGGGCGGCGTTGAGGTCGGGGTCGGGGACGGCGTCCCGGGCGGCGTTGAGGTCGGCGGCGGGGCCGGCGTTGAATCTGGGGTCGGGGCGGCATGGGGAGAGCGCGCGGCGGCCGAGGGGCGACGGCGGCAGCGAGAGTGGAGTTGATTTGGGGGATGAAGTGGCCGTGGGGAAGGACGAACCGCGTGGTTAAGTCAGAAGTACCAGTAGCGCATTCCAGAAAGGGCGCTACTACTACGTTAGCTACATCGCATTCTGGAATACACGCTGGAGCTAAGGAGATTAGCAGTAGCGCTGGGCCATTATACGCGCTACTGCTAGGTTGGGCTAGCCATGTGCGCCTAGTTCAAACGTAGCAGCAGCGCTTTTCGCTAGTACGCGCTACTGCTAAAGTCATAGCAGTAGCGCAGTTTATTTACGCGCGCTTCTACTAAGTAGCAGCAGCGCTTGATTTTGTACAGCGCTACTGGTAAAATTCTGTGTATAGGCTTTTCCCTAGTAGTGCAAGATTAAAGTAATGGAGATTGATATGATGAGAATAGACCCGGAGCCATAGGTTTCACTAGTGGCTTCTCTCAAGAGCATAAGTATTCTACGGTGGGTGAACAAATTACTGTTGAGCAATTGACAGAATTGAGCATAGTTATGAGAATATCTAGGCATGATCATGTATATAGGCATCATGTCCATGCACTAGTAGAAAACAGAGCTTTATCGCCGGTTCGTAAGGGCCTTTAGTGTCAGTTCCATAACCGGCACTAAAGGGTGGGCACTAAAGGCCCCCCTCTAGTACCGGTTCGGCACGAACCGACGCTAAAGTGCCACCACGTGGCGTGAGCTCGCGCCTTGGTATGGGGGGCCTTTAGTACCGGTTGGTGTTACCAACCGGTACTAAAGGTTTTTCTTGAATTTTTTTGAAAATTTTGCAATTTTTTTTGATTATTTTTTTTATTTTTAATTTTTCTGAATTATTTGGTGATTTAGTCTCTAATCACCTCTCTTAACTGCTCAAGTGTGGATCACTCATTCCAAATCATCTAACTTCCCGACCGGTCACCCATCCCTCTCACTACTCCAGCCCGAGCACGCTTAACTTTCGGGTTCTATTCTCCTTCATTTCCAAGTCTGCACTTGTTGTTTTCCTGACAATAGTAAGATGTCAATCCTATTAACCCTCAGGAGTTTAGCTTGAGCATGAAGTCACACATTTCACTGTTTGAGTTTGAAACTATTATTCTAAAAAATAGTAATTATTTAGTAACACTAATATTTCTTGAATAAGTTTGACCATATTTGACCACAGTTTGACCATAGTTTGACCATAGTTTGACCAGATTTAACCAAAATTCAAAAAATTGAAATAATTATTTAGTAACACTAACATTCTTGAATAATTATGTAGTAACATTAATACTTCTTGAATAAGTAGTTTGACCAGATTTAACCAATTTTTTTAAAAAAACTGAAATTTGACCATATCTTTTTTTCCTTTTGGAATTTGAGGATTCTAAAAAATTGCAAACAGGTCGTAGGCGGTCTCCATCCGATGCAGATTTTCGTGCTGAATTTTTTGATATATTATACGTTTTTTTCGACATCATATGCAAAAGTTATAGCCGTTTTACATTTTCCCTACACTTTTTGCAAAATATGTCCAAATTTAAGTTTTCAAATTTCCTAACTAGTAGATGTAGTAATATAACTACCTCTCGAAGGATTTTATTTTTTGAAGGTTTTATCATTTTCTTTTGATTTTTTCAGAACTAAAATGGCAACACACGGGGGGGGGGGGGGTAGAGTTTGAAAATTGCCCTATAGTGCCGGCTTGTGTCACAAACCGGTACTATAGGTCAGACCCCTTTAGTACCGGTTCGTGGCACAAACCGGTACTAAAGGTTAGCCCTTTAGTACCGATTTGTGACACGAACCGGTACTAAAGGTGATCGTGGGGCCCCGGCCTAACGCCAGCCTGCCGTCACCCCTTTAGTACCGGTTCGTGGCACGAACCGGTATTAATGGTTCAACACGAACCAGCATTAATGCATAGCCGTTCGAACCGGCACTAATGGTACCATTAGTGCCAGCTCAAATTCAACCCGGCACTAATGTGCTTCACGTTTGACCCTTTTTCTACTAGTGGTGATAAGTAGATCGAAACGATTCTGCATCTACTACTATTACTCCACTCATCGACCGCTATCTAGCATGCATCTAGAGTATTAAGATAAAAATAGAGTAACGCCTTAAGCATGATGACATGATATAGAGAGATAAATTCATGCTAAAGCTTCCCTGTTAGAATAAAGGATCATGCTAAAGCTTCAACTGTTGTTCGTAAAAGAAATATTAGAACTTATACACCTCCAGAGCAAGTTAATGTAGAACCTAATATTGATATTGTTAAAGATCTCTTGTCTGATAATATTGATGGGCATGTTATTCAGTTTGAAGGTGAAACTGCTAGAATTGCTAAACCTTGTGCTAAAGATAAACATAGACCTGTGGTAGGTGTGCCTGTTATTTCTGTTAAAATGGGAGATCATTGTTATCATGTCTTATGTGATATGGGTGCAAGTGCTAGTGTTATACCGCATAATTTATAGAAGAAATTAAGAATGAAATTACACCTATTGAGTTAGAAGATATTGATGTCACAATTAAACTTGCCAATAGAGATACTATTTCACCAATAGGAATTGTTAGAGATGTTGAAGTCCTGTGTGGGAAAACAAAGTATCCTATTGATTTTCTTGTTCTTACTTCCCCACAAGATAGCTTTTGTCCCATTATATTTGGTAGACCCTTCTTAAATACTGCCAATGCTACCATAGATTGCACAAAGAATGTTGTTACTGTTGGCTTGGATGATATGGTTCATGAGTTTAATTTCTCTAAATTTAGTAAACAACATCGTGAGGAAGAATTACCTAGTAAGGATGAAATTATTGGTCTTGCTTCTATTGCCGTACCTCCTAGTGATCCTTTAGAACACTATTTGCTAGACCATGAAAATGATATGTTCATGAATGAAAGAAGGGAAATAGATGAAGTATTCTTTAAAGAGGAACCTATTCTGCATCACAATTTGCCTGTTGAAATTTTAGGGGATCCTCCTCCACCCAAGGGTGATCCCGTGTTTGAGCTTAAACCTTTTCCTCATAATCTTAAATATGCTTATCTCGATGAAAAGAAGATATATCCTGTTATTAGTGCTAACCTTTCAGCGCATGAAGAAGAAAGATTATTGAAAACTCTGAAGAAGCATCGTGCTGCTATTTGATATACTCTTGATGATCTTAAGGGCATTAGTCCCACTCTATGTCAACATAAAATAAATTTGGAAGCAGATGCCAAACCAGTTCGTGATCCTCAACGACGTCTGAATCCTAAAATGAAATAAGTGGTAAGAAAAGAAATACTAAAGCTTCTGGAGGCAGGTATAATCTATCCTGTTGCTGATAGTGAGTGGGTAAGTCATGTCCACTGTGTCCCTAAGAAGGGAGGTATTACTATTGTTCCTAATGATAAAGATGAATTGATTCCACTAAGAATTATCACAGGTTATAGGATGGTAATTGATTTCCGCAAATTAAATAAAGCTACTAAGAAAGATCATTACCCCTTACCTTTTATTGATCAAATGCTAGAAAGATTATGCAAACATACACACTATTGCTTTCTAGATGGTTATTCTGGTTTCTCTCAAATACCTGTGTCGGATAGAGATCAATTAAAGACTACCTTTACATGCCCTTTTGGTACTTTTGCTTATAGACGTATGCCTTTGGGTTTATGTAATGCACCTGCTACCTTTCAAAGATGCATGATGGCTATATTCTCTGACTTTTGTGAAAAGATTTGTGAGGTTTTCATGGACGACTTTTCTGTCTATGGTTCCTCTTTTGATGATTGCTTGAGCAATCTTGATCGAGTTTTGCAGAGATGTGAAGAAACTATTCTTGTCTTGAATTGGGAAAAGTGCCACTTTATGGTTAATGAAGGTATTGTCTTGGGGCATAAAGTTTCTGAAAGAGGTATTGAAGTTGATAAAGCCAAGGTTGATGCTATTGAAAAGATGCCATGTCCCAAGGACATGAAAGGTATAAGAAGTTTCCTTGGTCACGCTGGATTTTATAGGAGGTTCATTAAGTACTTCTCTAAAATTTCTCGGCCTCTGACTAATTTATTGCAAAAAGATATAACATCTGTCTTTGATGATGATTGTGTAGAAGCATTTGAAATACTTAAGAAAGCATTAGTCTCTGCACCTGTTGTTCAGCCACCCGATTGGAACTTACCCTTTGAAGTTATGTGTGACGCTAGTGATTATGTTGTAGGTGTTGTTCTAGGGCAAAGAGTTGATAATAAATTAAATGTTATTCATTATGCTAGTAAGACTCTAGGCAATGCTCAAAGAAATTATACTACTACTGAAAAAGAGCTTTTAGCAGTTGTATTTGCTTGTGATAAGTTCAGATCTTATATTGTTGATTCTAAAGTAACTATTCAAACTGATCATGCTGCTATTAAATATCTTATGGAAAAGAAAGATGCTAAACCTAGACTTATTAGATGGGTTCTCTTTCTACAAGAATTTGATTTGCATATTGTTGATAGAAAGGGAGTTGAGAACCCCATTGCAGACAACTTGTCTAGGTTAGAAAATATTGTTGATGACCCACTACCTATTAATGATAGGTTTCCTGATGAACAATTAAATGTTATAAGTACTTCTCATAGTACTCCATGGTATGCTTATTATGCTAATTATATTGTTGCTAAATTTATACCACCTAGATTCACATACCAGCAAAAAAAAGTTTTTCTATGATTTGAGACATTACTTTTGGGATGACCCACATCTTTATAAAGAAGGAGTAGACGGTGTTATTAGACGTTGTGTACCTGAGCATGAACAGGAACATATCCTACGCAAGTGTCACCCCGAGTCTTATGGAGGACACCACGCTGGAGATAGAACTGCACATAAGGTATTGCAATCTGGTTTTTATTGGCCTACTCTCTTCAAGGATGCCCGTAAGTTTGTCTTGTCTTGTGATGAATGTCCAAGAATTGGTACTATTAGTAGACGTCAAGAAATTCCTATTAATTATTCTCTTGTAATTTAACCATTTGATATTTGGGGCTTTGATTATATGGGACCTTTTCCTGCCTCTAATGGATACACACATATTCTAGTTGCTGTTGATTACGTTACTAAGTGGGTATAAGTTGTTCCAACTAGTAGTGCAGATCATAACACTTCTATTAAAATGAACAAAGAAGTTATTTTCCTGAGGTTTGGAGTCCCTAGATATTTAATAACTGATGGTGGTTCACACTTTATTGCATCTCCTTATCACCCATAGTCTAGTGGTCAAGTAGAGTTGAGTAATAGAGAGCTCAAATTAGTTTTGCAAAAGACTGTTAATAGGTCTAGAAAGAATTGGTCCAAGAAACTTGATGATGCATTATGGGCTTATAGAACTGCATACAAAAATCCTATGGGTATGTCTCCGTATAAAATGGTTTATGGAAAAACATGTCACTTACCTCTCGGACTAGAACATAAGGCATATTGGGCTATTAAAGAGCTCAACTATGATTTTAAACTTGCCGGTGAGAAAAGGTTATTTGATATTAGCTCACTTGATGAATGGAGAACCCAAGCTTATGAAAATGCCAAGTTGTTTAAAGAAAAAGTTAAAAGATGGCATGACAAAAGGATACAGAAGCGTGATTATAATGTAGGTGATTATGTATTGCTATACAACTCTCGTTTAAGATTTTTTGCAGGAAAACTTCTCTCTAAATGGGAAGGCCCCTATGTTATCTAAGAGGTCTATCGTTCCGGTGTCATAAAAATCAACAACTTCAAGGGCACAAATCCGAAGGTGGTAAACGGTCAAAGAATTAAACATTATATCTCAGGTAATCCCATAAATGTTGACACCAATATTATTGAAACCGTAACCCCGGAGGAATACATAAGGGACACTTTCCGGAACGTTTCAGACTCCGAAAAGGAATAGATATGTGGTATGGTAAGTAAACCGACTCCAAAACAATTTTTAAGGCAATATTTCTCTATTTTGGAATATTTAGAAAAACAGAAAAATAAGTAGCAGTCCGGGAAGGACACAAGGGCCCCACAAGGGTGGTGGGCACGCCCTACCCCCCTGGGCGCCCCCCTACCTCGTGAGCACCTCGTGTGCCTTCCGGACTCTGTTTTCTTGCACGAAACGTATTTTGGTCGGTAAAAAATCATTATATATTCTCCCGAAGGTTTTGACTCCCGTATCACGCAAAAATCTCCTGTCTTTGTTTCGAGCTGTTTTTCTGACAGATCTAGATTATCATGATGTCCCCAAGTGCTTCCAAGGACAAGTTCTTCGAGAAGGTCATCAACCCTTACCTCGCGGAGGTGCTGCGACACCCTCAAACCATTGAGATGCGTGAAGGGTTGTTGCACATCCGCGACATTGAGGGACCAAAGGGAACTAGAAGCGTGGAGACGAGGCTCGAAGTCATGGAGCAACAAATTTTCAAGTGCCAGGGGATGGTGGAGCGTGGAATCAACGCTAGCCACATGATGCTCGCGGAGTTCACTAACAACTACAAGCCGGATGCCAAGAACACCGAGGAGGCCATCTTCAAGCTATATGAGAAGATCGAGCACCTCCAAGCCCAAATCTATGACCTGCAAAACCAAAACTGTGAGTATGAATATAGATTCAAAAGAATGAGTTTGGCTGCAGATTCGAGGATTCCGGAGACTCGATCATCCTTCTATGATGGTGAACCTATGCCTTGGAAGATGGATGGAAAGCCCGCATCATCAACAACACCACCACCTTCTTCACCGACAAAGGAGATATAATCACATGGGTATGGGCACTCCCCTTGGCAACTGCCAAGCTTGGGGGAGGTTCCCCGTTATCGTATCACAATCACAACTCCTATCTTTAGCATTTTTCTTAGTTCGATCCTATTAGTAGTAACTTGATCTAGTAGAATAAAGTTTATGGCATGATCTAGTTTTGTGTTTTGCTTTATGATCTCTCTAAGTAATCGAGTCCGTGAGCTATATATAATAAAGATTAGTGTTGAGTCAAGGGCTTGATTATTTTGCCATGATCTTGGGTGAATAAAAGAAAGAGAAAAATAATAAAAAGAAACAAAAAGTTCACATTGATCTTATTGAGAGTAATGACTTCACATAGAAAGAGTATGATGATTAAAAGTTGTTGGGAGTTGGCAAACATAGCTTTGGTCATTGTTGCAATTATTAGGAAGTAATAAAGAAAGAGAGGTTTTCACATATAGATATATTATCATTGACATCTTTTATGATTGGGAGCACTCATTAAAATATGACATGCTAAAGAGTTGATGTTGGACAAGGAAAACAACGTAATGAGTTATGTATTTCTTATATCTGAGATAAAGTATGTTGTCATGGATCCTCTAACTTGTTGAGCTTGCCTTTACCCCTCATGCTAGCCAAATTCTCAGCACCAAGTAGAAATACTACTTGTGCTTCCAAATACCCTTAAACCAGTTTTGCCATGAGAGTCCACCATATCTACCTATGGATTGAGTAAGATCCTTCAAGTAAGTTGTCATCGGTGCAAAGCAATAAAAATTGCTCTAAATATGTATGATTGATTGGTGTGGGAGAAATAAGCTCTATACGATCTTGTGATGTGGAAGTAATAAAAGCGACGGACTGCATAATAAAGGTTCATATCACAAGGGGCAATATGAAGTGACGTTCTTTCGGATTGAGATTTTATATATCCAACCATAAAAGCGCATGGCAACCTCTGCTTCCCTCTGCGAAGGGCCTATCCTTTATTATTATCTTCTACAAGAGTCATGTTGATCCTTGTCACAACTGGTTTTCCAATAAAAATATTTATTGAGAAACCAATCTTTTGAGTCCAGTATGAGAGAAATCATCCTCACTGGTAGACAAATTCTTGATACAATAAGCCAGTAGCATAAAATATATTACAGGGTCGAACTACGGTTGCTCAACCAAATTATTACAAGCACGCCAATAATTATACATAATGGCGGACATGACACAGTGGTGTGGAGACATACTACTGACTCGAGGATAGGGCGGTGGTGGAGCAACACAGCGGGGAGAGAAATACAAGACTCTAAGTCTGTCATCTCATCGAGCATCGAGGTAAGGCTCGATGAATTTATTTGGTAGCGGAAGCGGATATAAAACAGTGACCAAAACCAGGGTCGCACGAGACTGACTGGGACTCCTCTAGGTGTCGGACTCGCTATCAAACTCTTCATCCATGAGATCGCCTTCGTCAGCATCTGGCCAAATCAACAAGCCAGTGAGTACTTTGAAAGTACTCGCAAGACAGTTCGGACGTAAGATATAACAAATGCATGCATGGATGCGTCATGAATAATTCACCAATGTACATTCAAAAATTAGCATAACAAGGTAAGTAAAAGGGAAACGGTGGTAGTCCGCCTGAAATCCCAACAAAACATAAATAACTACCGATCGGGTGTCTGAAGCGACGCCTCGAAAGGTGAATAAATAAATATAAGGAAATGATGCCACAGTCGGGCGTCTTAGCGACACCACATAAAGGGCTTTAAAAGAAACACCACAGTCGGACTCGGGGCGACATCACAGAAAGGGCTTTAAAAGAAATACCACAGTCGGACGTCGGGGCGACATCACAGAAAGGGCTTTAAAAGAAATACCATAGTCGGACGTCGGGGCAACATCACAGAAAGGGCTTTAAAAGAAATGCCACAGTCGGACGTCGGGGCGACATCACAGAAAGGGCTTTAAAAGAAATACCATAGTCGAACATCGGGGCAACATGACAGAAAGGGCTTTAAAAGAAATGCCACAATCGGACGTCGGGGCGACATCACAGAAAGGGCTTTAAAAGAAATGCCACAGTCGGACGTCGGGGCGACATCACAGAAAGGGCTTTAAAAGAAATGCCACAGTCGGACGTGGGGCGACATCACAGAAAGGGCTTTAAAAGAAATGCCACAGTCGGACATCGGGGCGACATCACAGAAAGGGCTTTAAAAGAAATGCCACAGTCGGGCGTCGGGGCGACATCACAGAAAGGGCTTTAAAAGAAATGCCACAGTCAGACGTTGGGGCGACATCACAGAAAGGGCTTTAAAAGAAATGCCACAGTCGGACGTCGGGGCGACATCACAGAAAGGGCTTTAAAAGAAATGCCACAGTCGGGCGTCGGGGCGACATCACAGAAAGGGCTTTAAAAGAAATGCCACAGTCGGACGTCGGGGCGACATCACAGAAAGGGCTTTAAAAGAAATGACACAGTCGGGCGTCTTAGCGACACCACATAAAGGGCTTGAAAAGAAAGTAGAATACAACAATGCCACAGTCGGACGTCTGAGCGACATCGCAGAAAGGGCTTTCATTCACAAGTAAATAATACTCATAATAAACGTTTAATTCATGAGAATAAATGGGTTAGTCCATCCACAGGAATAATCATTTAACCGGAATTAGCACTCATGCGAATCACCAGAGTCTCTGCCATCAAAACTGACATTTGATTAGGATAAGATAATATCGATCTAGGACATGGAATAGATGATTTGGAGGAATATATGACTCTGCAGAGTTTGTACAAAATTATTCCCACAGCCAATGGATTTCCGTAGTCACGAAGGACTAGTTCCGTTTACGGTATTTCGGAAGAAAACACAGCTAACCAGTACACACCCATCATACCTCTCGTTGCTAGGAATCACCCTAGACATCGTCCAAGAAAAACTTTTGAGACGGGGAGATCACAATCTCGAATAGCATGGGATCAAATTTATATACGCGTACTCTAAGGGGTGCCCCCCTCTCGGTCCCAACCGGAAACACCCATGCCCCCTGACCGGATGACTGGCTTTAATCCAGTGCCATGGAACCATCATCACAGCCTCTCCTTTTAGTGTGTACCAGAAAAGAGGTTTGCAACTTACTAAACCATATTCCTTGCGGAAAACATGTGGTAGTACAGGGAAGGAAATGAGAGGAACTGGACCGATACGGTTTGACACTGAAGTCACATAGTCTGGCATAAGACTGGCATGCTACGACACTGCCATCTTACCCATCCTCATGCCAACACATGGCCATTCATACTCACATCCATCCACTTATGGATCATCGAACTCACTTACCTCATTATTGCATAAAATAAAGTTCATCGATATGCTTCTCAACATGCCATGAAACTAACTAAATGCAAAACATGCCAAGACACTCATCATATCAAAAGTTCAAACATGCTTGCCTGGTTCAGAGTAGTCGGAGCCTAGCTCGGTGAAGTTCGCGGCTCCTTCACCTCCTTCGGTATCTACGGTATAAAGAAAATATATGCACTATCGTAAATACCAAGGAGTGCACAAAAAGTATTCCAAATATTTTTCAAATAAATCTGATAAAAAACTAGACAAAATTTTAAAGAGAACAGAAAAAGAATCAATCAAAAATACTTTTCTGATTAAAAGTTATAAAGGTTTTTGTCTAGGGACTCATCTGTAATGAAACAGAAGATTTCCAGGGGCTAGCTTATAAAAACAGAAAACGCTTCGGCAGAAACTACGCCAGCCCAGAGGGAAAACGCATTTTGCCCGAAGGCGCTTCCAGAAAACGATTCAATAGAGAGGGCAGAGAGGCTGACGGTGGGGTCCCACTCGTCAGGTTTGAACTTTCAAAAAGGGGGGGGGGGACGAAGCTCGTCGGCGCCCGAGAGCCGCGGTGGTCGCCGGCGGTGATCCACGACGAGGCAGGGGGATCGGAGGGTACCTCCGTGCTCAGGGCGCCATTCCGCGTCGGTTGGTGGTGGTGGTGGTCGCCGGTGAGTACCACGTCGACGGCGAGCCTGGCTCCAGCGGACGGCGGCTCGGGTGGATGCGGACTTCGTCGGAGAGAGCTGTGAAGATCAAATTGAAGAGGGGGTTAGGCTTCTGGTAGCTAGAGGGGGTAACGGACGGGGTTTGGGCGCCGGAGATGGCCTCACCGGAGCGAATCGTGGTGGAGGCCGAGGCGGATCGGGGCGACTGGAGTTGGGGGAGGAGACCTCCTCGAGGACCTCCTAGTGGCCTGGCGTGGCGTTGGTGAGGAGTGGTGATGATGCATGCACGAGGGTGAGCTCGGGGGCCCTTTTTATACGCGGCCCGAGGCGGTTGCCGTGAACGGAGGTCTCCGGCGAGTGATTACGGCGGCGCTGTGGATGTGCAGTGGGATTAGGGGCTTGGGCATCGCCGTTGAGGTCCACCGGTTCCATTTAGGTGCTAAACGGGCTGGGATTTGGTGCTATGGGCGAGCTCGACGGAACGGGGGTGGCGCGGCCCGTCGGCGGCAGGGAGCACGTTCCGTGCTTGCCGGGCCACGGCGACGGTGCCCCGGGCGTGCGCTGGCATGGCAGGGACACGCGGAGAGCCAGGGGGTGTTGGGCGGCGCCAGGTGGCATGGCGAGAGGGCTCGGGCCCATGTTGGCCGCTACGGGAAGGTGCAGCCACCGCAGAAGCTTCCAACGCCGGCGAGGCTCGTTGCTACCGACGCCAGGAATCGGCCAAGCGTGCGTGCGGGGTGATGGCCAGGGAGAAGAGGCTGCGTGCAACGCGCCAGGGCGCACTGTGGCCGCGTGACCGAGTCTGACGAAGGAAAAATAGATAACTGAATCTCTGAACTTTCTGAACTTGCAAAGGAACAGTGCAGCTCAGATGTTCGACAGAATGTTTTTGGCCTCTGGGGATTTTTCCTTGAGCTGATTTTTGGTGGAGTGGCTTCTCATTGCTCAAATAGGCTGCCTGAATTTTGGTGGAATTTTTGGAGCAGTGTAGATATGAATTTCATCAAATTTGGCAAATCTGGTACAAACTTGCAGAGACTGAATTTTGAAAAATTTGAAAAGAGGAGGAGTGTATCAAGATGGTTCTGGGTTGTGGGTACAAATGACTATCCAGGAGAGTTGGTTTGAGGTCAAAACTCAAATGCAAAAGGGTACTTGCTTTGAAAATCACTCAGGCTCAAATAATTTTCAGAATTGATTTGAGAGGGAAAAAAATTAGAATAAAATCCAAAACTTGCTTGGATTAGTTGGGACAGAGAACTTAGGTTGATCACAAGGAGTAGGGGAGGTTTTGGAGGGGTTTTACCACATGGGCAAAAATGCCAAGTCATGGGTGGTTTCCAAGATATGAAAATCCCAAATTTTCATAGAGTTTCATTTTAAAAGAAAACAAATTAAACTCCCAAAATAATTTGAGAGGGAAACAACAGAGAAGAAGTTTCAAAAGATCAAACACCAAAGTTTGAAAAAAAATAAAATCCTTGCCAAAGCAAAGGAAGTTTTTAAGAGGAAGGTTTTTCTGAAAAAAAATAAATGGCCTCTTTTCAAAAACCACAAAGTTTTTGATAAAAACCAAATTAAAATTTTGGAGTGTCACAACACCTACCCCCTCCGGAAAAATCTCGTCCCCGAGATTTCAGCTGATCCTTAAATAAGTGTGGATGCTCTACCCGAAGAAAATCCTCGCTTTCCCAAGTTGCTTCACTGTCAGTGTGATTGCTCCACTGGACTTTGAAAAACTTGATGGTGTTCTGTCGGGTCCTCCTTTCAGACTCCTCTAATATTCTTACGGGACGTTCCCGATATGTGAGGTCTGGCTGCACGTCAATGTTTTCATGGGATACCTGTTTCTCTGGGTTGCTTACGCACTTCCTTAATTGAGAGACGTGGAACACGTCGTGAATGTCAGACAAGTCTTCGGGTAATTCTAGCTGGTAGGCTACAGTGCCTCTTCATGCCACTATGCAGAATGGTCCAATGAATCTTGGTGCTAACTTTCCTTTAATCTTAAACCGTTGCAGTCCTCTCATAGGGGATACTCTCAAGTATACGAACTCACCGGGTTCGAAGCTGACCCTACGATGTTTCTGATCATAATAACTCTTCTGTCGACTTTGAGCGGTCTTAAGTCGGTCTCTGATTAGCTTGACCTTTTCCTTGGCTTCTCTGAGCATGTCTGGTCCGAAGATGCGGCTGTCTCCGGTCTCTGACCAATTTAACGGGGTACGACATCTTCGTCCGTATAAAGCCTCAAATGGTGCCATTTGTAGGCTGGCCTGGTAGCTATTGTTATACGCGAACTCGGCGTATGGCAGGCTTTCTTCCCAACTGGTTCCATATGTGAGGACACATGCTCTCAGCATGTCTTCTAAAACCTGGTTTACGCGTTCTGTTTGTCCATCAGTTTGTGGGTGGTATGCTGTACTGAAGGCTAGTTGGGTTCCCAGAGCCTGTTGTAAATGCTCCCAAAATCTTGAGACGAACCGAGTGCCTCTGTCGGATATTATAGTCTTCGGGACACCGTGCAGACAAACTATGCGGGAAAGATAAATCCTGGCAAGCCTCTGAGTGTTGTAGGTTGTCTTCACTGGAATAAAGTGTGCCACTTTGGTTAACCTGTCAGTGATGACCCATATGGCATCATTCCCGTGTCGTGACCGAGGTAGTCCGACAATGAAATCCATCCCTATTTCATCCCATTTCCACTCAGGTATTTTGTTAGGTTGCAGTAATTCGGCTGGTCTCTGATGCTCAGCTTTTATGCGTTGACATGAGTCGCAACATGCAATGAAGGTGGCTATGTCCCTCTTCATACCGTGCCACCAAAATCTTTCCTGAATATCCTTATACATTTTGGTTCCTTCAGGGTGGATTGAATATGGAGTGGTGTGTGCTTCAGCTAAAATTTGCTGTTTAAGGTCTTCTATGTTTGGCACGCAGAGCCTTTCTCCGTACCAAAATATTCCTTCATTGTCTATGACGAATTCCGAGGCCTTGCCCATACTCAACTTTCTTTTGATGCCTTCGATGCTGGTGTGACCGGGCTGAGCTTCTTTGATTTTCTCCACAAGGTCGGGTTGTATTTCCAAGTTTGATAGGGTGCCTCCTGCTACCATTATCAAGTTGAGCTTGGCAAATTCTTGTTGGAATTCGGGCCTCAAGCTGTGCAGATTGTTTTCGTCAGAGCTGGGGTTCCGACTAAGAGCATCGGCCACTACATTTGCTTTTCCTGGATGGTAATGGATACCAACATCATAATCTTTTACTAACTCCAACCAACGTCGTTGCCGTAAGTTTAGTTTTGGCTGTGTGAAAATATATTTGAGACTTTTGTGATCCGTATATATTTCACATCGATTCCCAAGTAAGAAATGCCTCCATTCCTTGAGTGCATGAATAACTGCTGCCATTTCTAAGTCATGAGTGGGATAGTTTTCCTCATGCTTGCGAAGTTGCCTTGAAGCGTAGGCGACAACCTTGCCTTCCTGCATCAACACGCATCCGAGACCCTTTTTGGACGCGTCACAATATACTTAAAAATTCTTGTGTATGTCGGGTACAATTAATATCGGTGCTGTCGTTAACTTCCGCTTTAGTTCTTGGAAACTTTTCTCGCAGGATTCTGTCCATTCAAACTTCTTATCTTTCTTGAGCAACTGTGTCATAGGCTTGGCTATGGTGGAGAATCCTTCAATAAATCTGCGGTAATATCCTGCCATTCCCAAGAAACTCCGTATGTCCGTTACGCTGGCTGGTGACTTCCAGCCACGTACGGCCTTGACTTTCTCTGGGTCCACCGCGATACCGTCTTGGGTCAGTACATGGCCTAGAAACCTAATTGCCTTAGCCAAAATTAGCACTTGCTAAACTTGGCATACAATTGGTGCTTTCTTAGCTCTCCTAGCACAATCTTGAGATGTTCTGCGTGCTCTTCTGGTGTCTTGGAGTATACCAGAATATCGTCGATGAATACCACGACGAACTTGTCCATAAACTTCATAAATACTTTGTTCATGAGGTGAACAAAATATGCTGGAGCGTTAGTTAATCCAAATGGCATCACTGTGAACTCGTACAGTCCATATCTGGAGGTGAAGGCTGTTTTGGGGATATCTTCCATTCGTACCTTCAATTGATGGTATCCTGACCTTAAGTCAATTTTTGAGAATACCTTGGCCTGAGCGAGTTGATCAAACAAATCGTTTATCCTTGGCATCGGGTATTTGTTTTTGACTGTGACCATGTTAAGTGCTCGATAGTCAATACACAATCTCAACGTTCCATCCTTCTTTTTGGCAAATAAAATTGGTGATCCCCAAGGTGAGGAGCTGGCTCGAATGTATCCTTTTTCCAGTAATTCCTTTATTTGCTTCTTCAACTCGATCAACTCGGATGGTGCCATTCTGTATGGTTTCTTGTATATGGGGGTGGTTCCTGGTGCTAGCTCAATGCGGAATTCTATTTCCCGGTCTGGTGGCATGCCCGGTAGTTCTTCAGGGAATACATCTGGAAATTCACACACTACTGGAACCTTGTTTAGTGCAGAAACGTCCACCTTATTTAATCTCGGTTGCCGGGGTATTTTTCCTTCCTTGGCTGATACTCTTATTGTCTTCCCTTGGTGGTGTGTGAGAATTACGGTCCTGTTGAAACAGTCAATAAAACCCTTATTGGTGGTTAGCCAATCCATCCCTAGGATGACATCCAGTCCTTTATTTTCCAACACAATAAGATTTGCGTGAAACTCCAATCCTTCGAACTCAATGACCACATTCTGACAGTAATTCTGAGTAACTTGCTGAATCCCAGGGGACTTGATGATCATGGATTTCTCCAAGGGAAGCATCGAAAAATTATTTTGCAAAGCAAAACTTTTCGAAATGAAAGAGTGAGAAGCTCCAGAATCAAACAAAACCATTGCAGGTATTGTGTTGACAGGAAACGTACTGAGTACGATATCTGGAGCATTTTGTGCCTCCTCTTTGGTTACGTGATTCAGATGACCCTTCCTGTGGTTATTGTTGGGATTGTAATTGTTTCGCTTGGGCGCGGAATTGTTGCCTCCGTTGTTCGGCTTTGGGGTTGAGTTCCTTGGCTTGGGGCACTGTTTGGCATAGTGCCCTTCTTCTCCACAAGCGTAACAAGTAACGCCGGGGCGATAGGTGAATTCCTTGTCCCTTGCATGAAAATTCTTGATTGGGCGTGAGACGTTGGATGAGGATTTGTGTGTCCCACCCTTTTGAAAATCCGTCCTGCTTCGGTGATTGCGAGCATGGTTAGTCTGGTCCCTTTTTCGCTTGCGGATGTCTTCCAGACTGCGTCTCTCATTTTCCAGAGTAATGGCTTTGTCCACCAGTGTCTTAAAATCAGGAAAAGTGTGCACGACCAGTTGGCATTTAAGCGCGGGCGCCAGACCGTCAAGGAATTTCTCCATCTTCTTGATTTCAGTCATACGCTCTTCATTGGCGTAGCGGGACAATAGAGTAAATTGACTGTTGTAATCTGACACTGTCATGTTCCTTTTTTTGAGGTCATCGAACTCTCTCTTCTTGATTTTCATAATACTCTTAGGAATGTGTGCACCACGGAAACCTTCCTTGAAATCATCCCAGGTTATGTCATTTTCGTTGGGATGCATGTGCAGAAAATTCTCCCACCACGATGCGGCTGCTCCTGTGAGATAGTGCGGAGCATACAATACCTTCTCGGGGTCTGAACATTTGCAATAATTAATTTCCTCTCCATATCTCGAAGCCAGTCCTCGGCTTCATGAGGTTTGTCAGTGTGAGCAAATGTTTGAGGACGTGTCTTCTGTAGCTCAGATAACTTGGAATGCTGCTGATACTGTCCATGGTGATTTCCCATGTTGATGACTTGGTTCATCATTTCCCGATGTTGTTGCTGACTCTGCTCATAAAGGCGGCACATTTGTGAAAGTGCCGATTCACTACCCTGTTGGCTTGACTGTCCCTGAGTGAACTCGTTGCTGGGTTGTGCATCATAATTTTCCTCTCGTGGAATTGGCATGCAGCGAGTCCAAGGACGAGACATTTTTCACTCTGGGGATATATTTTGTAAAATCCATAAGAAAAGCGGAAAGAGTCGCAAAAACAATTCCAAAAAAATGCATAAAGCTGGCAAATAAAACTAAATAACCAAGCTTACTTAAGAAAAACAAATCGACTTGCGCACGGAGAAGGACTCCTCATTACATATCTTACACGCGGGCGGTAATTATACAATACATCACTCAGGATATGCATACATAATCCTGACATGTTATTTAGGCCAGTGCACTTCTCCAGATCCTACATGATGCGCAAACAGGCTACTTCTCACAACCTATGTACATATCTTACAAAGCGGTACATTACATGGCAGCTAGGCGTACTCAGGCAGAGATGTTGACGACCTCCTTTGCCCTGCCGAGGGCGAGGCGTAGTGAGGTTGGGGACTCGACTTCCTCCTTGCTAATGGGCTCCATACGTGTAGTGTTGCGCAGAGTGGACGGAGCAGTTGCCAGGGGCGGAGCTACACATATAGGAGTGGGCGCGAAGGGTGGTGCAGTGCGCGCTGGGGTGGGCGCAATGACTTGGTTGAATTCTTCGGTAGAAGGCAGGCGACGAGTAGGCGTATAAGATGCTGAGGACGAGACCAAAGTCAGTGGCGGTGCGATGGGTAGGAGCTCCCTCCTGTTGGCAGCACATCCATGAACTGAGTCCATGCGGGTAGCTACAAAGTCGTCCACCAGGTTGTCGAAGGCTGCCTCCAGGGCCCGGAGATACTCAATGAGCATCTCAAAAGCCTCGTCTCGTTCTCCTCTGGGGCAGGAGTATGCGTAGTGACAGGTGTAAGGCACATGGCACGGAAGATAACGGTAACGACGAGTCTTCATCATGGGGAGGACATCCCTGAGACGAGCTATCGCCTCGCGGGATGCCATCTGCATAGCATGCCTCTCCGTAGGCATGGCTCTTCCCACGAACCGGAAGCGGCGTAACTCACCACGCCCTCCCTTGAACTGCACCGCGGCCTGGTGCATGGTCAGACTGTCGTTGACTCGGTGCTGGGAGAGTGTGAAAACTGGGCGCACAGATGGCCCCATCGCGACCTGAACGATGAAGGAAAGAAGCTTGACGAACCCATCGGGCACGTTGGCGAAGGTCTGAGACTCGCAGCTGTTGTCGGCCATCTACAAAAGTAGGCAAAAATTCTGCATGGTCAGATCATAAATTTATGCTGACTGACAGAAAATGACTACAATGGCAAAAAATATAAATTAGCTCTATCATGCTAATAACCAATTAGCAATCGCACCTAGTGGCTTCCTACAGTCAGCCTGGCTCTGGTACCACGCTTGTCACGACCGGTTTTCCAATAAAAATATTTATTGAGAAACCAATCTTTTGAGTCCAGTATGAGAGAAATCATCCTCACTGGTAGACAAATTCTTGATACAATAAGCCAGTAGCATAAAACATATTGCAGGGTCGAACTACAGTTGCTCAACAAAATTATTACAAGCACGCCAATAATTATACATAATGGCGGACATGACACAGTGGTGTGGAGACATACTACTGACTCGAGGATAGGGCGGTGGTGGAGAAACACAGCGGGGAGAGAAATACAAGACTCTAAGTCTGTCATCTCATCGAGCGTCGAGGTGAGGCTCGATGAATTAATTTGGTAGCGGAAGCGGATATAAAACAGTGACCAAAACCAGGGTCGCACGAGACTGACTGGGACTCCTCTAGGTGTCGGACTCGCTATCAAACTCTTCATCCATGAGATCGCCTTCGTCAGCATCTGGCCAAATCAACAAGCCAGTGAGTACTTTGAAAGTACTCGCAAGACAGTTCGGACGTAAGATATAACAAATGCATGCATGGATGCGTCATGAATAATTCACCAATGTACATTCAAAAATTAGCATAAAAAGGTAAGTAAAAGGGAAACGGCGGTAGTCCGCCTGAAATCCCAACAAAACATAAATAACTACCGATCGGGTGTCTGAAGCGACGCCTCGAAAGGTGAATAAATAAATATAAGGAAATGATGCCACAGTCGGGCGTCTTAGCGACACCACATAAAGGGCTTTAAAAGAAACACCACAGTCGGACGTCGGGGCGACATCACAGAAAGGGCTTTAAAAGAAATACCACAGTCGGACGTCGGGGCGACATCACAGAAAGGGCTTTAAAAGAAATGCCACAGTCGGACGTCGGGGCGACATCACAGAAAGGGCTTTAAAAGAAATGCCACAGTCGGACGTCGGGGCGACATCACAGAAAGGGCTTTAAAAGAAATGCCACAATCGGGCGTCGGGGCGACATCACAGAAAGGGCTTTAAAAGAAATGCCACAGTCCGGCGTCGGGGCGACATCACAGAAAGGGCTTTAAAAGAAATGCCACAGTCGGACGTCGGGGCGACATCACAGAAAGGGCTTTAAAAGAAATGCCACAGTCGGACGTTGGGGCGACATCACAGAAAGGGCTTTAAAAGAAATGCCACAGTCGGGCGTCGGGGCGACATCACAGAAAGGTCTTTAAAAGAAATTCTACAGTCGGACGTCGGGGCGACATCACAGAAAGGGCTTTAAAAGAAATGCCACAGTCGGGCGTCTTAGCGACACCACATAAAGGGCTTGAAAAGAAAGTAGAATACAACAATGCCACAGTCGGACGTCTGAGCGACATCGCAGAAAGGGCTTTCATTCACAAGTAAATAATACTCATAATAAACGTTTAATTCATGAGAATAAATGGGTTAGTCCATCCACAGGAATAATCATTTAACCGGAATTAGCACTCATGCAAATCACCGGAGTCTCTGCCATCAAAACTGACATTTGATTAGGATAAGATAATATCGATCTAGGACATGGAATAGATGATTTGGAGGAATATATGACTCTGCAAAGTTTGTACAAAATTATTCCCACAGCCAACGGATTTCCGTAGTCACGAAGGACTAGTTCCGTTTACGGTATTTCGGAAGAAAACACAGCTAACCAGTACACACCCATCCTACCTCTCGATGCTAGGAATCACCCTAGACATCGTCCAAGAAAAACTTTTGAGACGGGGAGATCACAATCTCGAATAGCATGGGATCAAATTTATATACGCGCGCTCTAAGGGGTGCCCCCCTCTCGGTCCCAACCGGAAACACCCATGCCCCCTGACCGGATGACTGGCTTTAATCCAGGGCCATGGAACCATCATCACGGCCTCACCTTTTGGTGTGTACCAGAAAAGCGGTTTGCAACTTACTAAACCATATTCCTTGCGGAAAACATGTGGTAGTACAGGGAAGGAAATGAGAGGAACTAGACCGATACGGTTTGACACTGAAGTCACATAGTCTGGCATAAGACTGGCATGCTACGACACTGCCATCTTACCCATCCTCATGCCAACACATGGCCATTCATACTCACATCCATCCACTTATGGATCATCGAACTCACTTACCTCATTATTGCATAAAATAACGTTCATCGATATGCTTCTCAACATGCCATGAAACTAACTAAATGCAAAACATGCCAAGACACTCATCATATCAAAAGTTCAAACATGCTTGCCTGGTTCAGAGTAGTCGGAGCCTAGCTCGATGAAGTTCGCGGCTCCGTCACCTCCTTCGGTATCTACGGTATAAAGAAAATATATGCGCTATCGTAAATACCAAGGAGTGCACAAAAAGTATTCCAAATATTTTTCAAGTAAATCTGATAAAAAACTAGACAAAATTTTAAAGAGAACAGAAAAAGAATCAATCAAAAATACTTTTCTGATAAAGAGTTATAAAGGTTTTTGTCCAGGGACTCATCTGTAATGAAACAGAAGATTTCCAGGGGCTAGCTTATAAAAACAGAAAACGCTTCGGCAGAAACTACGCCAGCCCAGAGGGAAAACGCATTTTGCCTGAAGGCGCTTCCAGAAAACGATTCAATAGAGAGGGCAGAGAGGCTGACGGTGGGCTCCCACTCGTCAGGTTTGAACTTTCAAAAAGGGGGGGGGACGAAGCTCGTCGGCGCCCCAGAGCCGCGGTGGTCGCCGGCGGTGATCCACGGCGAGGCAGGGGGATCGGAGGGTACCTCCGTGCTCAGGGCGCCATTCCGCGTCAGTTGGTGGTGGTGGTGGTCACCGGTGAGTACCACGTCGACGGCGAGCCTGGCTCCGGCGGACGGCGGCTCGGGTGGATGCGGACTTCGTCGAAGAGAGCTGTGAAGATCAAATTGAAGAGGGGGTTAGGCCTCTGGTAGCTAGAGGGGGTAACGGACGGGGTTTGGGCGCCGGAGATGGCCTCACCGGAGCGAATCATGGTGGAGGCCGAGGCGGATCGGGGCGACCGGAGTTGGGGGAGGAGACCTCCTCGAGGACCTCCTAGTGGCCTGGCGTGGCGTTGGTGAGGAGTGGTGATGATGCGTGCACGAGGGTGAGCTCGGGGGCCCTTTTTATAGGCGGCCCGAGGCGGTTGCCGTGAACGGGGGTCTCCGGCGAGTGATTACGGCGGCGCTGTGGATGTGCAGTGGGATTAGGGGCTTGGGCATCGCCGTTGAGGTCCACCGGTTCCATTTAGGTGCTAAACGGGCTGGGATTTGGTGCTATGGGCGAGCTCGACGAAACGGGGGTGGCGCGGCCCGTCGGCGGCAGGGAGCACATTCCGTGCTTGCCGGGCCACGGCGACGGTGCCACGGGCGTGCGCTGGCATGGCAGGGACACGCGGAGAGCCAGGGGGTGTTGGGCGGCGCCAGGTGGTGTGGCGAGAGGGCTCGGGCCCTTGTTGGCCGCTACGGGAAGGTGCGGCCCCCGCAGAAGCTTCCAACACCGGCGAGGCTCGTTGCTACCGACGCCAGGAATCGGCCAAGCGTGCGTGCGGGGTGCTGGCCAGGGAGAAGAGGCTGCGTGCAACGCGCCAGGGCGCACTGTGGCCGCGTGACCGAGTCTGACGAAGGAAAAAAAGATAACTGAATCTCTGAACTTTCTGAACTTGCAAAGGAACAGTGCAGCTCAGGTGTTCGACAGAATGTTTTTGGCATCTGGGGATTTTTCCTTAAGCTGATTTTTGGTTGAGTGGCTTCTCATTGCTCAAATAGGCTGCCTGAATTTTGGTGGAATTTTTGGAGCAGTGTAGATATGAATTTCATCAAATTTGGCAAATCTGGTCCAAACTTGCAGAGACTGAATTTTGAAAAATTTGAAAAGAGGAGGAGTGGATCAAGATGGTTCTGGGTAGTGGGTACAAAGGACTATCCAGGAGAGTTGGTTTGAGGTCAAAACTCAAATGCAAAAGGGTACTTGCTTTGAAAATCACTCAGGCTCAAATAATTTTCAGAATTGATTTGAGAGGAAAAAAAATTAGAATAAAATCCAAAACTTGCTTGGATTAGTTGGGACAGAGAACTTAGGTTGATCACAAGGAGTAGGGGAGGTTTTGGAGGGGGTTTACCACATGGGCAAAAATGCCAAGTCATGGGTGGTTTCCAAGATATGAAAATCCCAAATTTTCATAGAGTTTCATTTTAAAAGAAAACAAATTAAACTCCCAAAATAATTTGAGAGGGAACAACAGAGAAGAAGTTTCGAAAGATCAAACACCAAAGTTTGAAAAAAAATAAAATCCTTGCCAAAGTAAAGGAAGTTTTTAAGAGGAAGGTTTTTCTGAAAAAAAATAAATGGCTTCTTTTCAAAAACCACAAAGTTTTTGATAAAAACCAAATTAAAATTTTGGTGTGTCACAATCCTCACCTTTAATTTTTCATTTTATCCTTTGGCAAGCTCAGCATGTTGGAAAGAACGTGATATATATATCTATTGGATGTAGGGAGCATGAACCATTATGTTGACATTATCTTTGAGGTAAAAGGTTGTGGGCAAAACTATAAGCCCCTATCTTTCTCTGTGTCCGACTAAAATTCCGTAACCACAAGTATCGCGTGAGTGCTAGCAATTATGGAGGACTAAATGATAATTGAGTATGTGCACTTGCTTTTTATCTCTGACATAGACTCTTTCCGATGTTATGATAAATTGCAATTTCTTCAATGACTGAGATTATAGTTTGTCGGAGCCCAATAAGGTTTATGATTTATACTCTTGCATTGTGAATAGAACATCACTTGAACATAAGTAAACATATGACAAAATCTATATATGTTGATGTTATGAGAATAATCATGATGCCTTCATGTCCGTATTTTATTTTTATCGACGCCTCTACCTCTAAACATGAGGACATATTTATTGTTATCGGCTTTTCGCTTGAGGACAAGCGAGGTCTATGCTTGGGGGAGTTGATACGTCCATTTTGCATCATGCTTTTATATCGATATTTACCGCATTATGGACTGTTATTTCACTTTATGTCACCATACTTATGGCTATTCTCTCTTATTTTACAAGGTTTACATAAGGAGGGAGAATGCCGGCAGCGGGAATTCTGGTCTGGAAAAGGAGCAAATATTAGAGACCTATTCTGCGCAACTCCAAAAGTCCTGAAACTCGACGGAACGTTTTAAAAGAAATAAAGAAAAATCCATGCCAAAGATGAAGGCGAGGGGGCCCACACCCTGCTCACGAGGGTGGGGGGCGCCCTCCCTAGGGTGCGCCCCCCTACCTCGTGGGCCCCCTGGTGGCTCTCGGACGCCCATCCTCTCCTATATGAGGTCTTTCGATGAGAAAAAAATAGGAGGGAACTTTTCGGGACGAGACTCCGCCGTCACTAGGCGGAACCTTGGCGGATCCACTCTAGAGCTCCGGCAGAGCTGTTCTGCCGGGGATACTTCCCTTCGGGAGGGGGAAATCATCACCATCGTCATCACCAACGCTCCTTTCATTGGGAGAGGGCAATCTCCATCAACATCTTCACCAGCACCATCTCATCTCCAAACCCTAGTTCATCTCTTGTATCCAATTCTTGTCTCGAAGTCCGAGATTGGTGCTAGTAGGTTGCTAGTAGTGTTGATTACTCCTTGTAGTTGATGCTAGTTCGTTTATTTGGTGGAAGATCATATGTTCAGATCCTATATGCATATTATTACCCCTCTGATTATGAACATGAATATGCTTTGTGAGTAATTACGTTCGTTCCTGAGGACAAGGGAGAAGTCTTGCTATGAGTAGTCATGTGAATTTGGTATTCGTTTGAAATTTTGATAAGATGTATGTTGTCTAGCCTCTAGTGGTGTTATGTGAACATTGACTACATAACACTTCACCATTATTTTGGCCTAGAAGAAGGCATTGGGAAGTAATAAGTAGATGATGGGTTGCTAGAGTGACAGAAGCTTAAACCCTAGTTTATGCGTTGCTTCGTAAGGGGTTGATTTGGATCCACATGTTTCATGCTATGGTTAGGTTTACCTTAATACTTTTGTTGTAGTTGTGGATGCTTGCAATAGAGGTTAACCATAAGTGGGATGCTTGTTCAAGTAAGAACAGGACCCAAGCACCGGTCCACCCACATATCAAATTATCAAAGTATCAAACGCGAATCACACTAGTAGAAAAAGGGCCTGTTGTCCCGATTCGTAAGGGCCTTTTGTCCCGGTTCCTGAACCGAGATTAAAGGGTCGGTACTAATGCCCTATCCCTTTAGTCACGGTTCAATCCAGAACCAGGATAGATGGGCCTCCACGTGGCCAGTGCATGGAGCCCAGGCAGGAGGGCCTTTGGTCCCGGTTGGTGGCATCCATGCGTCAGCATTTCTGTGGCTAGGGTTTTTGTTTTTGTTTTGAAAGGGGGGGGGTGTTTGGGGGTTTTGTGGGGTTAATTTAGGTGTTTCATATATTGTGTTAGCTAGCTATAATTAATAGAGAGAAGTGTCCTGTCTTATGTCCGTGCTTGGTCGACGCTACGTACTGTACATACGTATAGAGAGGACTAGACATGCTAGCTATCTAGTAAGCAAACGAAGGAAACAGAAGATCGTCATGAACATATATGCATACAGAGAGAAGTGATATCGACCACCTCTCCTTCTCTGAGATATTGGTCGAACAACAAGTTCTCATATATCTATCCGACACTACCGGCTACATATATACAATAATTATCTCTTACAAATATAATTTCCTAACATACGGACTCATGGTCCACATAGTATTCTCCGTCTTCAGCGATCACGTGGTCAAGAAAGAATGCCGCCAATTCCTCTTGTATTGCTCGCATGTGAGCTGGTGCTAGGAGTTCATCCCGCTTCCGAAACATCTAATTTGAAGAAGGGGGTCAATACATATATATGAATGAATGAAACTCAACACAAATGATGGTAATAAAATAAAATTGTGAATGTTATTATTTACGCACTTCATATTGTTTGTCAGAGTAGCCCTGCTCACAGCTCGTGTGGCGGATGGACTCGCAAACGTAGTATCCACAGAAATCATTCCCTTGTTCCTGCCACAACCACTTTACAAGAAATAGAGGTCAATCTAACTGATAAGCAAGAATGCCAAATGGTATTGATGAAACTAGCACTTGAATCAATAGGAGATGCGCGGAACTTGCTACTATAGTACTTACTTTTGGGTGTCTGAATTGCAGCTTCTTCGGGAGTCCCGGAGCTTTTTTGGTGAATTTTTTCCAAACCCTGCCAGACAAAGAAAACAATTACTTGATATATTAGGAAATGAACAAAGTTGCTGATATGGTGGATAATGATCGATTTACTTACTTCTCGAGAATTTCAGTCATGTCCGCATAGTCCTGGGGATCTTTTCGTCTTGAGTCTAAGACGGTTACTAGTCCCTGCTCAAGCTTAATCTCTAGGAGAATATAGTGGAAACTACACACGCATTCATAACTCATCAATTACATTACTATAACCTTGACTAATATATAACGGAAACCGAATATGCACAAGACGGTAACACTCACTTGAAGTTGTAAGGAAAGAGTATTATATCTTTGTTTTCATTTATTACCAACGATCATAGCAAGTTGGCCTCGGTATCTGTGGCATGAAATTTAACCTGAGTTACATCTATGATATCTGTGTTAATGAACCCAATATCGCTGATTTGTCTTTTCTTCAATTCGACGATCTTCAATCTGCATAATATAGTGAGGATAATTATAAATACATGCAATGAAAGAGCTGAGCTATATAGAGAGACTTAATGACAGAAGTAGTACTACTTACAGACAATAGCAAGTGACCGTTGCTTTATCGAGGGCCAATTGATTGAAAAACTGAAAGAACTCCTCAAATGGAACAGGCAACAGATCAATTCCAACGAGGTCATGCTCCTTTTTAACTCTCACATACAAAGTACTCCTCCCCCCAGACTCTCTGCAGATTTTCAAGTACCAATCATGCAATCTTCGCATCATCGTTGATAGAGATCTTTCGTATTTGACGAGAGGCTTCCCGTACTCGTATCTTTGTATCTGCACCTCCATGAAATCATAATGTACATCGTCGGGCAGGTAATCTCCAAGATTGCTATAACCAGGCACCATCCTCGGATCATTAGCGATGATTTCGCTAGGCACCTTGAGCGGGGGGCACGATTGTTTCGCTTGTTCGCCGAGCTGGGCAATTTGTTTCCCAGCTCGTTGTTCTTTCAGCCTTTGATCACTGACACTACTTCCCGACCGCTCATAGTTTCCTTTCGGCGGAGACTTGGGTGGTTTTGTCAGGGCAGCCAGAGTGCGCTTCGCTTTCACCGGATCTACCTTCTCCTCCAGAGGTGGATGTTTCTTTGCTTTCACCCCTTCAAAGAAGTTCCTCAATTCTTATCGCGCGATCTCAGCATTCTCCTCCGGGGTCCTCTCATATGGTAACTTCTCTGGAGTCTTCAGAGAAGGACCGAATCTGTATGTCCTCCCGCATCTGGTTGTACTGCTAGACGCCGGCAGAGCAGACGAAGCGGTTGTCTTCTTTACTTGCTTACGAGGCGGAGTAGAAGGACTACGACGCGCCGGAGTAGCCGGAGCGGCGGCAGGTCTCTTCTGCCCTTGCTGACGAGGCGGAGAAGGAGGAGGTTGGCTGCTCGGGTGCACCGACGCAGGCGGAGAAGGAGCCGGAGTGCCGCCACGCGTCGGAGAAGGAGCCGGCCGAGTGCCCTGATCTTCACTCGCCAGAGGAGGAGGCGGTGGAGGAGGCGGAGTGCCCTGACTCGCCGGAGGAGGAGAAGGAGGCGGAGGCGTCCAGTTCGGAAGGTTGATGAGCTCCTTCCGCCATAGGCATGGAGTCTTCAGGGCAGAACCCAGCCGAGTCTCCCCTTCACCGGTAGGGTGGTCAAGCTGGAGGTCCTCAAATCCATCCATTATTTCACCCACCATCACCCAAGCATATCCTTCTGGAATCGGCCGACAGTGAAAAGTTGCGCCGGGTTTAGTAGGAAAAACAGAGCCAACAGCTGCCTTGACCTTCATATCAATCCATTGCGTCATAAGGTGGCAATTTTAAGACTTCGTGATAGCATCCATGGGATAGCTGGCAGGAGCCGTCAAGACATGCTCCGGCTGAAGCAGCTCAGTGGAAGCCACACTGCTTCTCCGCTGAGATGGGGGGGTAGCTTCAGGGGAAGCTTCGGCAGTTCGTTTGCTGCGATTTGCTTCTCGTTCCTCTATAGCTTGTACCCTAGCGTGCAGCGCCTGCAGTTGGCTCTGCTCCACTTTCTTACTCCTCTCGTGGCATTTGTAACCACCTGCGTCCGAAAACCCAGCCTTCCACGGAATGGAGCCTGGCGTGCCTCGTGTCCGTCCAGGGTGCTCAAGATTCCTGAGGGGCATTGTGAGCTCGTCGTTCTCTCTGTCTGGAACGAACGTCCCTTGCTGCGCTGCTTCGATATTGTGCTTAAGCCTCTTGACTGGTATTTCCATTTGCTCGTCCGTCCAAATGCGCTTCCCTGATACAGGGTCCAAGGTTCCGCTAGCCCCGAAGAACCAAGTCCGGCAACGGTCTGGCCAGTTAATTGTCTCTGGTTCGATCCCTTTATCAACCAGATCATTCTCAATCTTGGCCCACTTAGGTCGGGGTGCGAGGTAGCCACCTGACCCCGTGCGATGGTGATGGTTCTTCTTCGCAGCATTTTGCTTGTTTGTCGCCGACATCTTCTTACTCTTTTCCGATGTCTTGTGGGCCACAAATGCGGGCCAGTGATCTCTGATCTTCTCATATCTGCCCTTGAATTCTGGTGTCTCTTTATTTTCGACAAACTTATTCAGCTCTTTCTTCCACCTCCTGAATAGTTCTGCCATCCTCTTAAGAGCAAAAGACTTGATTAATTGCTCTTTAACTGGCTTCTCCGGATCATCCTCTGGCGGCAGGGTGAAATTTGACTTCAACTCAGTCCAAAGGTCGTTTTTCAGCATATCATTGACATAAGACACCTCAGGGTCTTCTGTAGCCGGCTTTAAGCATTGCTGGATGCTCATCGGGATCTTGTCCCTAACCAAAACCCCACACTGAGCAACAAATGCGCTCTTTGTCCGGAGGGGTTCAATCGGTTGGCCGTCGGGCGCGATTGCTATGATCTCAAACTTTTCATCCGAGCTCAAATTTCTCTTCGGGCCTCGTCTCTTTACCGAAGTTGTGCTCGATCCGGAGGGCTAGAAAAAAGAACAAAGACTTAATTAATATGTGTACATACCAAAACAATGAATGAATCAATTAGCTAGTCAGCAGAAGCTTAACTAATATATATACCTTGCTGGACTCGGTTTGGTCACCGGAGACGTCATCACGGTCTCCTTCTTGCACCGGCATTGTGTCACCGGAGCCGTCCTCACAGTCTCCTTCTTGCACCGGCATTAGGTCACCGGAACCATCATAATCATAGCCAGCTGCTTCCAGACCATCGGTGTCATTGAGAAACAACGAGCAGACAGCATCACTTCCTCGTGCGATTATGTCCCCCAACAACTCTTCTTGTACTTCGTCTCAGGCGGTGTCCATAGTTTCTACAAGCATTTACAACATGGCAATTATTACTCAAACATGACAGATGGATATATTAGTGGCAAACGTAGAACTAATATTAATTAGTGGCCTCGATGCTGGTTCTCTGGGTTTGGGGTGGCCTCGACGCTGCTTCTCTAGGGTTTGGGGTGGCCTCGACAATGCTTCAAGGATAAAAAAGAAGAGGAAGAAGAAAAAAAAGAGGAGAAGAAAGAATAGAGGAGTTTACTCCTCTATTCTTTCTTCTCCTCTTTTTTTCTTCTTCTTCCTCTTTTTTTATCGGGAACGAGGGTCGTCGAGGGTCACCGAGCGGTAGAGGAAACCCTAAATAGCAAGTATCATGGGTGTGAGATACATGTGGCCGTCAGTGTCGGATGCCCACGTCACTTGTGGGATGTGGATGTAGTGTCCGACACCGACGGCCACATGTATCTCACACCCACGATACTTGCTATTTAGGGTTTCCTCTACCGCTCGGCGACCCTGGACGACCCTCGTTCCCGATAAAAAAAACAGGAAGAAGAAGAAGAAAAAAAAGAGGAGAAGAAAGAATAGAGGATAACTCCTATATTCTTTCTTCTCCTCTTTTTTTTCTTCTTCCTCTTCTTTTTTTTCCTCTTCTTCCTCTCACGTGTTGAAGTTATCAGGAGGGGTATATCGACCCCCCACGTGTTGAAGTTATCGAGAGGGGGTATATCGACCACACCCCACGTGTTGAAGTTATTAGGAGTTTATATCGACACGACATACGTACATGTGGGAAAATAATATTATCGGGGAGGGGGTATATATATCGACCCCCCTCGTGTTGAAGTTATCGGGAGTTTATATCGACACGACATACATACAAGGGAAAATAATATTATCGGGGAGGGGGTATATCGACCCCCCCTCGTGTTGAAGTTATCGGGAGGGGGTATATCGACCCCCCCCTACCTGTCGAAGAAAAAAAAGAAGAAAAAAAAAGAGGAGAAGAAGAAAGGAATAGAGGAGAAGAAGAGAAAATAGAATATTCCTCTTCTTTTTCTTCTTTTTTCTTCTTCTTATTTATTTCTCCTCGTCTTCCTCTCCCCTCTTCTTCTCCTTTCTTCCTCTTCTTATTTCCTTTTTCCTCTCATTCTTTTTCTTCTTCTTCCTTCTTAAAAATACATGAAGTAGTATTGCTTGTTTTTTTAAAATAATGTTCAAATATAAATTTTAGAAAAAAGTAAAGGTTTTGCCTAATTCATTGTTCATATGAATATGCAAACATTTGCATATTTACAATAATCAATATCACCAAAAAAATCTATGAACAAAAAAAATACTATTTTTTCTGTTAATCTATCTTTTGCATACATATACACACATACATATACTATACATATACATATAATCAGGAAAAAACATATATGAATTTGCAAAAAAAACAGGGGGGAGAGGGTGGCGGCGCCGGCCCTGACCAAAGCGAGAGGCGACGGCGGTGCGGGGCGGTGACGGCGTCGGGGTGGCGACGCGGGGCGGCGACGGCATAGGGGCGCGACGCGGGGCGGCGACGGCGTCAGGGCGGCGCGGGGAGGTGACCGCGACGGCGCGGGGTGGCGCGGGGCGACAGAGTCGGGGTGGCGACGATGTCTGGGCGGCGCGGGATGGCGTCGGAGGCAGGACGACGACGGCGACGGCGAGGCGCAGAGGGGCAGCCTGGTGGCGTCGGGCGGGGAAGACGAACTGAATGGAAATTTTCACAAGTGCTAGTTATATAGACGAAGCATTGGTCCTGGTTCGTGGCACCAACCGAGACCAATGCCACCTTTGGTCCCGGTTGGTGCCACCAACCGAGACCAAAGGCCTCTTTTCAGCAGCCCAAAGGGCGGGAAGCGGCGGCCTTTGGTCCCGATTGGTGGCACCAACCGGGACTAAAGGGGGGCATTGGTCACGGTTTGTGCCACGAACCGTGACCAATGCCCCCTTTAGTCCCGGTTGGCGCCATCAACCAGGACCAAAGGCCTGCGCTTGCCAAAGCCGCGGTGCGGTGGGATGTTTAGTCCCACCTCGCTAGCTGAGGAGCGGCCGCACTTGTTTATAAGTGCTGCCCCGGCCTCTCCATCGAACTCCTCAGAACTGCAGGCCTTTGGGCCTAATCTCACACCGTTATGCCTGTGGGCCTGCTGGGCCTTCTGCGGGCTTGAATCCTGGCCCATGGATGGACTTCTTGTCGTATTCAGGCCGTGGTGGCCCAGTAGGTGGCATTTTTTTACTAAATACTTATAGTTTTTTAGTGATTTTTTTTCTTTTAGGTCACAAAAATTATAAACTTTCTGTTAGTGCCATTAGTTTTAATATTTGAATAGTTTAAATTTGAATTTTTTAAAATTTGTGTGAATCACTAGTTTATGAATAACTTTAATATAAAAATTGATTTTTGAGTCATTCTTTTTCCTGCTATTTAATATTACTGTATTTTATCACTATACTCAATTTGGCAATTTTAGTTAGTCATAACAAATACTATAGGCATTTTTTTCCTTTTTGCTATTCATTTTTTCATTTCTACTTAGAACAAAATACTTATAGTTTTTTAGTGATTTCTTTTTTCTTTTAGGTCACAAAAATTATAAACTTTCTGCATTATTTATTTTCTTTTGTTTTTTGCTTTATTTTTTAATTCTTTTTGCTTTTAGTTTTAGAAAAATTATAAACTTTCTGTTAGTGCCATTAGTTTTCAAATTTGAAAACACTTTTTTAGTTTTTTTTTGTTTTCTTTGTTGCTTTATTTATTTTATTTTGTTTCTACTTACAACAAAATACTTATTGTTGCTATTTTTATTTTATTTTCAGTTTTTTTGTTTTGTTTTCTGTATTATTTATTTTCTTTTGTTTTTTGCTTTATTTTTTAATTCTTTTTGCTTTTAGGTCAGCAAAATTATAAACTTTCTGTTAGTGCCATTAGTTTTAGAAAAATTATAAACTTTCTGTTAATGCCATTAGTTTTCAAATTTGAATAGTTAAAATTTGAGTTCTTTGAAATTTGTGTGAATCACAAGTTTATGATTAACTTTACTAAAAAATGAACATAGGTGCACCTATAGAGAAAATTTGACCAAAATTCATAGTTTTCAAATGAACTCTGAAAAAGTTGGCATAGTATACTCGTGTGTCACAAAGTTGGCTTGGTATCATCATAATAGTTGCAGGAGAAAGTCTTCACTTTTTCTTCGCTTGTGCCATTTGCTTATTTTGCGTCATAACCATGGATAATCTTCATCGTCTATCAGGATGCTTGGGTCAGCCTTGACATTGAAGGGAGGAATTTCATGGAACTTTTCATAATCTTCAGACATGTCTGTCTTGCCCTCCACTCCCAGGATATCCTTTTTTCCTGAAAGAACTATGTGGCGCTTTGGCTCATCGTATGATGTATTTGCTTCCTTATCTTTTTTTTCTCGGTTTGGTAGACATGTCCTTCACATAGACAACCTATGCCACATCATTGGCTAGGACGAACAGTTCATCAGTGTACCCAAGATTTTTCAGATCCACTGTTGTCATTCCGTACTGTGGGTCTACCTGTACCCCGCCGCCTGACAGATTGACCCATTTGCGCTTAAACAAAGGGACCTTAAAATCATGTCCGTAGTCAAGTTCCCATATGTCCACTATGTAACCATAATATGTGTCCTTTCCGCTCTTGGTTGTTGCATCAAAGCGGACACCGCTGTTTTGGTTGGTGCTCTTTTGATCTTGGGCGATCGTGTAAAATGTATTCCCATTTATCTTGCATCCTTTGTAAGTCAATACAGTTAAAGATGGTCCCCTGGACAACAAGTACGGCTCATAACAAACAGTGTTGTCACCTCTGAGACGTGTTTCCAACCAACTGCTGAAAGTCCTGATGTGTTCACATGTAATCTAGTCGTCGCACTGCTCCGGGTGTTTGGAGCGCAGACTGTTCTTGTGTTCATCGACATACGGGGTCACCAAGGTAGAGTTCTGTAGAACTGTGTAGTGTGCTTGAGACCAAGAATATCCGTCCCTACATATTATTGAGTCAATTCCAAGAGTGCCTTTTCCAGTCAGTCTCCCCTCATACCGCAAATTAGGGAGACCTATCTTCTTAAGGCCAGGAATGAAGTCAACACAAAACCCGATAACATCCTCTGTTTGATGGCCCATTGAGATGCTTCCTTCTGGCCTAGCGCGGTTACATACATATTTCTTTAGGACTCCCATGAACCTCTCAAAGCGGAACATATTGTGTAGAAATACGGGCCCCAGGATGACAATCTCGTCGACTAGATGAACTAGGACGTGTGTCATGATATTGAAGAAGGATGTTGGGAACACCAACTCGAAACTGACAAGACATTGCGCCACATCACTCCTTAGCCTTGGTACGATTTCTGGATCGATCACCTTTTGAGAGATTGCATTGAAGAATGCACATAGCTTCACAATGGCTAATCAGACGTTTTTCGGTAGAAGCCCCCTCAATGAAACCAGAAGAGGTTGCGTCATAATTACGTGGCAGTCATGAGACTTTAGGTTCTGAAACTTTTTCTCTATCATATTAATTATTCGCTTTATATTCAACGAGAAGCCAGTCGTGACCTTCATACTGAGCAGGCATTCAAAGAAGATTTCTTTCTCTTCTTTCATAAGAGCGTAGCTGGCAGGACCTTTATACTGCTTTGGAGGCATGCCGTCTTTTTTGTGCAAACGTTGCAGGTCCTCCCGTGCCTCAGGTGTATCTTTTGTCTTCCCATACACGCCCAAGAAGCCTAGCAGGTTCACGCAAAGGTTCTTCGTCACGTGCATCACGTCGATTGAAGAGCGGACCTCTAGGTCTTTCCAGTAGGGTAGGTCCCAAAATATAGATTTCTTCTTCCACATGGGTGTGTGTCCCTCAGCGTCATTCGGAACAGCTAGTCCGCCGGGACCCTTTCCAAAGATTACGTGTAAATCATTGACCATAGCAAGTACGTGATCACCGGTATGCATGGCGGGCTTCTTCCGGTGATCTGCCTCGCCTTTGAAATGCTTGTCTTTCTTTCGACATAGATGGTTGGTCGGAAGAAATCGATGATGGCCCAGGTACACATGCTTCCTGCATTTGTCCAAGTATATACTTTTAGTGTCATCTAAAGAGTGCATACATGCGTGGTATCCTTTGTTTGTCTGTCCTGAAAGGTTACTGAGCGCGGGCCAATCGTTGATGGTCACGAATAGCAACGCCTTTAGGTTAAATTCCTCCTGTCTGTGCTCATCCCACGTACATACACCGTTTCCATTCCACAACTGTAAAAGTTCTTCAACTAATGGCCTTAGGTACACATCAATGTCGTTGCCAGGTTGCTTAGGGCCTTGGATGAGAACTGGCATCATAATGAACTTCCGCTTCATGCACATCCAAGGAGCAAGGTTATACATACATAGAGTCACGGGCCAGGTGCCGTGATTGCTGCTCTGTTCCCCGAAAGGATTAATGCCATCCGCGCTTAATGAAAACCATACATTCCTTGGGTCCTTTGCAAACTCATCCTAGTACTTTCGCTCGATTTTTCACTGCGACCCGTCAGCGGGTGCTCTCAACTTCTCGTCTTTCTTCCGGTTCTCACTGTGCATCGCATCAACTTGGCATGCTCTTCGTTTCTGAAAAGGCGTTTCAATTGTGGTATTATAGGAGCATACCACATCACCTTCGCAGGAACCCTCTTCCTGGGGGGCTCGCCGTCAACATCACCAGGGTCATCTCGTCTGATCTTATACCGCAATGCACCGCATACCGGGCATGCGTTCAGATCCTTGTATGCACCGCGGTAGAGGATGCAGTCATTAGGGCATGCATGTATCTTCTCCACCTCCAATCCTAGAGGGCAGATGACCTTCTTTGCTGCGTATGTACTGTCAGGCAATTCATTATCCTTTGGAAGCTTCTTCTTCAATATTTTCAGTAGCTTCTCAAATCCTTTGTCAGCCACAGCATTCTCTGCCCTCCACTGCAGCAATTCCAGTACGGTACCGAGCTTTGTGTTTCCATCTTCGCAATTGGGGTACAACCCTTTTTTGTGATCCTCTAACATGCGATCGAACTTCAGCTTCTCCTTTTGACTTTCGCATTGCATCCTTGCATCGACAATGACCCGGCAGAGATCATCATCATCGAGCACATCGTCTGGTTCCTCTTGATCTTCAGCAACTTCACCAGTTGCAGCATCATTGGGAACATCGTCTGGTTCCTCTTGATCTTCACCGGCTCCCCCTGTTGCAGCATCACCGTATTCAGGGGGCACATAGTTGTCATCGTACTCTTCTTCTTCGCCGTCTTCCATCATAACCCCTATTTCTCCGTGCCTCGTCCAAACATTATAGTGTGGCATCAAACCCTTGTAAAGCAGGTGGGAGTGAAGGATTTTCCGGTTAGAGTAAGACCTCGTATTCCCACACTCAGTGCATGGAAAACACATAAAACTATTCTGCTTGTTTGCCTCAGCCGCATCGAGAAACTCATGCACGCCCTTAATGTACTCGGAGGTGTGTCTGTCACCGTACATCCATTGCCGGTTCATCTGCGTGCATTATATATAATTAAGTGTCCAAATTAATAGAAGTTCATCATCACATTAAAACCAAAGTACATACATAGTTCTCATCTAACAACATATAGCTCTCTACAGCATCTAATTAATTAAACCATACATTGAAACTATGTAAAAAAATTCAATGCGAAACAAATGCGATCATAATCGCAACCAAGGTAACAATTGATCCAATGGCATAATGATACAAAGCCTCGGTATGAATGGCATATTTTCTAATCTTTCTAATCTTCAAGCGCATTTCATCCATCTTGATCTTGTGATCATCGACGACATCCGCAACATGCAACTCCAATATCATCTTCTCCTCCTCAATTTTTTTTTACTTTTTCCTTCAACAAATTGTTTTCTTCTTCAACTGAATTTAACCTCTCGACAATAGGGTCGGTTGGAATTTCCGATTCACATACATCCTTCATAAATAAAATCTATGTCACGTTGGTCGACATAATTTTCATCAACAATAAATGAACCAATAGTTATAAAGATAATATATAAAGCACATCCGAATCATAGATAGGACGAAGGCCGACGTGTGTGGATACCAAAACGATCGCACTATATAAGATGCAATAATAAAAGTATCTATGTAAACATACAGGTAAGAATATTTTTCCTTTCAAAAAGAAGATAAGAACAATAGGCTCACCACGGTGGTGAAGACGGGGACGGGGCGTGACGGACTGCTAAACCTAGACAAATATTGAGGAAAATGGAGCTTGGAGGTCGAGATTGGAGAGGAGAAAGCTTAAGTAGTGTGGCTCGGGCATTCCATCGAACACCTTGTGTGCATAGGAGGTGAGCTAGAGCACCACCAAGCCCTCTCCCCCTCGGCCAGAAAAAACAGAGCAGTGTGCTCTGCTCTTACGCGAGGGGGTATATATAGGCACCTCATTGGTCCGGGTTGGTGGCATGAACCGGGACTAAAGGGGAGCCTTTGGTCCCGGTTCAAGCCACCAACCGGGACCAATGGTGGTGGGCCAGGCGCGAGGCCCACTGGTCCCGGTTCGTCCCACCAACCGGGACCAAAAGGTCTAGATGAACCGGGACCAATGGCCAACGTGGCCCGGCCGGCCCCCTGGGCTCACGAACCGGGTCCAATGCCCCCATTGGTCCCGGTTCTGGACTGAACCGGGACTAATGGGCCGACCTGGCCTAGACCGTTGCCCCTTTTCTACTAGTGTCATATGAACGTGATGAAAACTAGCTTGACGATATTGCCATGTGTCCTCGGGAGCGCTTTTCCTATTATAAGAGTTTGTTCCGGCTTGTCCATTGCTACAAAAGGATTGGGCCACCTTGCTGCACTTTGTTTACTTTTGTTACTTGTTGCTCGTTACAACCTATCTTATCACAAAACTATCTGTTACCACTTATTTCAGTACTTGCAGAGAATACCTTGCTAAAAACCACTTATCATTTCCTTCTGCTCCTTGTTCGGTTCGACACTCTTACTTATCGAAAGGACTATGATAGATCCCCTATAGTTGTGGGTCATCAATCAACACCATAGCCTCTCCGGTGATGTGTGTGTAGTTTACCACAGACCTTCGGGTCCATAGTTATTAGCTAGATGGCTTCTTCTCTCTCTCTTTGGATCTCAATACAAAGTTCTCTTCGATGTTCTTGGAGATCTATTCGATGTAATTCTTTTCACGATGTGTTTGCCCAGATCCGATGAATTGTGGGTTTATGATTAAGATTATCTGTGAACAATATTTGATTCTTCTCTGAATTCTTATATGCATGATTTGATATCTTTGCATGTCTCTTCGAGTTATCAGTTTGGTTTGGTCTACTAGATTGATCTTTCTTGCAATGGGAGAAGTTCTTAGCTTTGGGTTCAATCTTGCGGTGCTCGATCCCAGTGACAGAAAGGGAACCGACACGTATTGTATTGTTGCCATCGAAGATAAAAAGATGGGGTTTATATCATATTTCTTGAGTTTATCCCTCTACATCATGTCATCTTGCCTAATGCGTTACTCCGTTCTTATGAACTTAATATTCTAGATGCATGCTGGATAGTGGTGGATGTGTGGAGTAATAGTAGTAGATGTAGAATCGTTTCGGTCTACTTGACGCGGATGTGATGCCTATGTTCATGATCATGCCTAGATATCATCATAACTGTGCGCTTTTCTATCAATTGCTCGGCAGTAATTTGTTCACCGACCGTAATATATGCTATCTTGAGAGAAGCCACTATTAAAACCTATGGCCCCCGGGTCTACTTTACATCATACAAGTTTCTAATCTACAATTCTAGTTTACTATTTATTTTGCAATCTTTACTTTTCAATCTATACAACAAAAATACCAAAAATATGTATCTTATTATCTCTATCAGATGTCACTTTCGTAAGTGATCGTGAAGGGATTGACAACCCCTTTATCGCGTTGGTTGCGAGGTTCTTGTTTGTTTGTGCAGGTACTAGGTGACTTGCATGTAGTCTCCTACTGGATTAATACCTTGGTTCTCAAAAACTAAGGGAAATACTTACGCTACTTTGCTACATCACCCTTTCCTATTCAAGGGAAAACCAACGCATGCTCAAGAGGTAGCAAGAAGGATTTCTGGCGCCGTTGCCAGGGAGATCTATGCCAAGTCAAGACATACCAAGTACCCATCACAAACACTTATCCCTTGCATTACATTGTTTGCCATTTGCATCTCGTTTTCCTCTCCCCCACTTCACCCTTGCCGTTTTATTTGCCTCTTTTCCGTTTACCCTTTTTCCGTTCATCTCCTTTCGCTTGCCCATTGTGTGTTCGTTCCAGTTTGTTTAGTTGCCATCATGTCTGAAACTGGGGAGGTTATCATTGGAAAGGATAGTAGTAACGAAGGGGGAAACCTTGATGCTTTTGATTATCCTCATGAAGAACCCACTATTTTACACAATAAAAAGTTTCGGGTTGGTAGTGGTAATATTATTGGAAAAGGAGTTATTCATGATTTCTTTACTTGTGTTGGTGCTTTACCCACCATGAGCGGGTCTATTCTTCATGGAACTAGTAGTCTTGCGGAAGCTATATCTTTGCTCGTGGTTGAACTTGAAAGACAATTTATCCATATGCATCCTTGCATATAGAGGATTTTTCTAGAATTTTCTAATATTGAGCATTCTTTTGTTAAGCGAGCAGCTACCATATTTTTAGCTCATGAGTTCAGATTTATAATAAAAGAGGCCAATGAAATTTTTGTGCATTATAGGGTGGATGCTGGCGGTCCTCCCATAGAAGCAATCTTTTTTTATCAAGAGAGCATAATGCGCTTACGATCTTTAGATCATGTTGCTTTTAGTGAAAACCTTAGAAAAAAGGTTCCTACCGATGTTCTTGTTGATAGGATTTCTGAACTTAATGATAATTTTGCTATCCAGAACAATGGTTTAGGTTTTTCCCTTGAACAAAGGCTCATGACTTTTTGTCAAAAGAATGCTTATAATGATGAATTGGTTGTAAAATATGAGGGGGGAAAGGAGGAACCAATACCTCCCGAGCTTGATCTTGGGGCCTTTTGTCCCATTAAATTTACCGCTTTTGATTACTTTTGCTTGCCACAAAGAAAGCTTGCTGCTGAACATAGGGAATATGAGATGAGTTTTCGCGATTTACATTATCATTATCATGGCAATACCTAGATATGTTCTTGTTTTTATGCCTAGCTAGGGGCGTTAAACGATAGTGCTTGTTGGGAGGCAACCCAATTTTATTTTTGTTCCTTGCTTTTTGTTTTTTTTAGTAATAAATAAATCATCTATCCTCTGTTATGATTGTGTTTTTTATGTTTTAATTAGTGTTTGTGCCAAGTAAAGCCTTTAGGATCTTCTTGGATGATTGTTATTTGATCTTGCTGAAAAAAACATAAAGTATGCGCTCACGAGAATAATTTTCATTTTTAACCAGATAGCGATAAAATACTGATTCCAGCTGCAGTAGATCAATATACAATTTATTTAGGACGTCCTAATTTCTCAGGTTTTTTGGAGTTACAGAAGTATTCGAAACCTACAGATTACTACAGACTGTTCTGTTTTTAGTGTGTTGTTTGCTTATTTTGATGAATCTATGGCTAGTATCGGGGGGTATAAACCATAGAGAAGTTGGAATACAGTAGGTTTAACACCAATATAAATAAAGAATGAGTTTATTACAGTGCCTTAAAGTGGTGGTTTGTTTTCTTATACTAACGGAGCTCATGAGATTTTCTGTTGAGTTTTGTGTTGTGAAGTTTTCAAGTTTTTGGGTAAAGATTTGATAAATTTCGGAACAAGGAGTGGCAAGAGCCTAAGCTTAGGGATGCCCAAAGCACCCCAAGGTAAAATTCAAGGACAACCAAAAGCCTAAGCTTCGGGATGCCCCGGAAGGCATCCCCTCTTTCGTCTTCATCTATCGGTAACTTTAGTTGAGGCTATATTTTTATTCAGCTCATGATATGTGTTTTTCTTGGAGCGTTTTGTATGATTTGATTCTTTGCTTTTTATTTTACCAAAATAATCCTTGCTGTACACGCCTTTGGGAGAGACACACATGAATCGGAATTTATTAGAATATTCTATGTGCTTCACTTATATCTTTTGAGCTAGATAATTTTTCTCTAGTGCTTCACTTATATCTTTTTCGAGCACGGTGGTGGTTTTATTTTATAGAAATTATTAATCTCTCATGCTTCACTTATATTATTTTGAGAGTCTTTTAGAACAGCATGGTAATTTTCTTTGGTTATGAAATTAGTCCTAATATGATAGACATCTGGGATGTGTATAATAAAAACTTTCATATAGAGTGCATTAAATGTTATGAGAAGTTTGATTCTTGATAGTTGTATTGAGATAGAAACGTGGTAATATTAGATTTGTGCTAGTTGAGTAATTATGGAATTGAGAAATAGTTGTGTTGAAGTTGGCAAGTCCCGTAGCATGCACGTATGGTAAACGTTGCGTGACAAATTTGAAGCATGAGGTGTTCTTTGATTGCTTTCCTTATGACTGGGGGTCGGGGATGAGCGGTGGTCTTTTCCTACCAATCTATCCCCCTAGGAGCATGCGTGTAGTGCTTGATTTTTGCAATAAGTATATGAGTTCTTTATTACTAATGTTGAGTCCATGGATTATACACAATCTCACCCTTCCATCATTGCTAGCCTCTTCGGTACCGTGCATTGCCCTTTCTCACCTCGAGAGTTGGTGCAAACTTCACCGGTGCATCCAAACCCCGTGATATGATATGCTCTATCACACATAAGCCTCCTTATATCTTACTCAAAACAGCCACCATACCTAACTATTATGGCATTTCCATAGCCATTCAGAGATATATTGCAATGCAACTTTCCACCATTCCGTTTATTATGACACGCTCCATCATTGTCATATTGCCTTGCATGATAATGTAGTGGACATCATATTTGTGACAAAGCCACCTTCATAATTCTTTCATACATGTCACTCTTGATTCATTGCATATCTCGGTACACCGCCAGAGGCATTCACATGGAGTCATATTTGGTTCTAAGTATCGAGTTGTAATTCTTGAGTTGTAAAGTAAATAAAAGTGTGATGATTTTCATTATTAGAGTATTGTCCCATGTGAGGAAAGTTCTTCGAAAAATGGAGAGAAAGGCCATAAAAAAGAGAGGCCCAAAAAATGAGAGAAAAAGAGTGAAGGGGCAATGTTACTATCCTTTTCCACACATGTGCTTCAAAGTAGCACCATGATCTTCATGATAGAGAGTCTTTTATGTTGTCACTTTCATATACTAGTGGGAATTTTTCATTATAGAACTTGGCTTGTATATTCCAACAATGGGCTTCATCAAATGCCCTAGGTCTACGTGAGCAAGCAAGTTGGATGCACACCCACTTAGTTACTTTTGTTGAGCTTCCATATATTTATAGCTCTAGTGCATCTGTTGCATGTCAATACCTACTCCTTGCATTGGCATCGATTGATGGACATCTCCATAGCCTGTTGATTAGCCGCGTTAATGTGAGACTTTCTACCTTTTTGTCTTCTCACACAACCTCAATCATCATATTCTATTCCACCCATGGTGCTATATCCATGGATCGCGCTCATATATTGTGTGAAAGTTGAAAGAGTTTGAAAAGTGTCAGGACCCCGATTCTAAGCCACACCGATCTAGAATGTAACACATCATATTACGTTGCGGCATATGATAGTGTCGCTAGCATCCATATGACAGAGAACCCGGGTCGACATGACTAGTCGTAAACCCAAAGTGGCACTAACTTATGGGGACATGCATACATGACCCAACAACGAAAGTGTCGGTCATCAGCGAGTGAATCCGGGCTGCAGCAACTGGGCTAACAGGACTCCACGAACCCGGGCTGTAGCAGGCTCGCAGGAATCCGGTAGACATCACGTGACATTTCTCCGATGGGACACACACATGAACAAAGAGGGACATATGTCGGCCAGTCTAAGTGTTCCAGAGCGGTAGCAACTGGGCTAGCAAGACTCCGGTAAACTGGGCTGTAGCAGACTACCATGGCTCAGTGGAAGCACTAGACTGCATTTCCCCATTAGAGAGGCTACCAAGGATAGACAACTAGGTTGTCGGATCCCACACATACTAAGCATTGCAAATCATACACACAATATGCTCGATGTGTGCAAATACAACATGGCATCACAACAAAACTCTATAACTCAAGTACTTTATTTAGAAGGCTCCAGAGAGCCATATATAACATGTTCATACATGTAGGGGTCACACGACCCAACACTCAAGTCATACAAACATACAAGCACATGCGGAACCAAACTTGTCTGAGTACAGACAACTAGAAAGCAAGAAGGCTTGACGAAGCCTGTCTATCTACAAGGCCCTTCATGGCTCAGGATCACCACCTGATTGGCATGTCACTTATCAATGTCGAGATCTACATAGAACCCATTGGAAGGGGCGGTGTTCTCTTCTGCAACAGTAATTAAGCAAACATGAGTACAAAGGTACTCAGCAAGACTTACCCCAGATCCTACATACATGCACATTATCAACAAAGGGATAGTGGAGTTTATTGCAGCAAGCTAGCTTTGACTCTTGGCTAAACTATCCTGCGAGACAGCAACTTGTAAATGTTTTGCGCACATGAGTCCACTACTCACCACAACAATACCTTACCGCGGATCCTCATCTGTCATCCTAGGGAAGGGCCATCCAAGACACTCACACTTGTCTTGAGGCTTTTATGAGTTTCCGTTAACTTGTCTATGAACTGTATATGCAACCAAGTAGTCCTTTATCGCGGACGCGGCTATTCGAATAGATGATGTTAGCCCTGCAGGGGTGTACCTCTTCACACACGCTTTCACCACTTATCGCCGTTTACACGACATGTACTTGGCAACCTTCAAGAGGAAGCCCAACGAGGTTGTCGGCCACGGCTTGCCTAAATACCTAACTCTCTAGTCCAGGTTTATCGCCTATTCAGGTTCCATCCGCAGGGAGTCCGGCCGAGGTTTTCACATACGGCCCCGAAAGATGTGTGCAGGGTTCCCGAGACACCAAACGGGGGACTCGGTACACCGTGCCACGGTGTATCTACCGCATCATATCCCACCCCTAGGGTCAGCGCTACGCACAACCTCCAACACCTATCCTATAAACACAAGACACTAGTTGCAACTCCTGGACAGAGGACTAGGGTGGTTAAGAAGCCAAGAGGGTCCATAGGTTTCGGGCCCAATGTGTGGTAGTAGCTGATTCTTAAATCACGCGTACAGATCTCGGTGCTTCAGGACGGTTCCAATGAAACAACCCACCACATACTCCTACATGGCCTCTCATCGATACCTTTACCGAATCGTGTTCACACATCACCCTCATTTTCCGACATGATCATTTCACTCTAGCCCATCACCTAGATGAACCAGACATGACATGACTCTAAGCATAGCAGGCATAGCAAGGTAGGAAACAAATACATGGCTCAATCAATTCCTACACATGCTAGTGGGTTTCATCAAGTTACTGTGGCAATGACAGGTCATGTAGAGGAAAAGGGTTTAACTACCGTAGAACACAAGAGTTTGAAACGCGGTTGTGTTAATGCAGTAAGTGAGAGCAAAAGCGAGAAGTTAGGATTGTATCGGAATGATCAATGGGGTTGCTTGCCTGGCAGGTCCGTAGTCTGACACTGTTCTTCGATCGAGTACTCGCGGTATCCCTCCAGGGCAGAACCTACCGTAGAGAGCACTGATAACACAATCAATATCAAACAATATGATGCATGCATGTGACACGGCAAAATTAGTGTGTTGGACTAATGCATCTATAACCAGATGGGTTTGAGCTATTTTGAACCAAAGATTCAAAGTTCAAACTCATTTGTGATCCTAAATAGTGCTTTATCATGTTTGCACTAAAACAGCAAGTTAACTTGCTTAGACATGCATGAAACCAGTACAGATGGATAAATTGGATTTTTCTGATCATTTTTGATATATAACACATCGCATTTGGAGCTACAGATTAATTTCTATCAATTTTTGAAGTTACTACTAATTTCTGGAATTTTTCGAATAAAATTAAATCCAGAAAAGAGTTATTGCATCATCACTACGTCAGCACTGCGTCAGCAAGTCAACTGGGGTGTCTAGGTCAAACCTGACTAGTGGGGCCCATTGGTCAGTGTCACAGTAGCTAATTAACTTAATTAAAATTAGTTTAAAAACTAATCTAGGTTTGACCAGGGCCAGGGCCCACATGTCAGTGACCCAGGGGGGTCAAGCCCCTGGACAACTGGGTCAAATCGCCGGTGTTTAGTCGCCGGCGATGACCAGACATGGCGGAGGGGTGCGGGATTCGCACTCCGGCGACCGAATGGACGGCGGAGGCCACCTACGCGTAGCTGGGAGCAAGCCGCTTCGAGTGGTGGTGGTGTTTGGGCTCTTGGTCGCCGGAAACGACACCGGCGACGAGTTTGGCGGCTGCCGGAGTTCGGGCAGCTCGAACTCGGTGCTGCGGGGGTTCTGGAGGCACGTGGCCAGCTCCTACGAAGCCCATGTGGTGCGGTGAGTGCGTTGGGCATGGTGGCGTGGCCGTTGTAGTCGCTATGGCGTGCGGCAGCGAGAGTGGAGGGGATGGGAAGAGACAGCAGCTCATGGCGATCATGATGAGACGAACGGCGAGCTCGAGGAGGAACCAGAGTGGACGGGGTGGCGAAGTGGATCTCCGGCGGCGAGAGGTCAAGGACGGCTCGGTGGAAGCGGTGCAGAACGTGTGAGCGCTCGTGGCTCGGCCTGCTCGACAAAGTGGATGACGGTAGAGCTCGTGGACACGGTGGGGCGTTGAGAAGGCGATGGTGGCCGCGGTTACGTCGGCGGTGTGGCTGCGGCTGCATCGGCCATGGTGGGGGCGAGCGAGAGAGAGGTGCAGGGGGGTGGGATGTCCAGGGGGTCGGGGTGGCGACGTTGAGGCCGTCCAGGCGTCCAGCCGCTGAAGCGGCAAGCAGCTAGTGCCGTGGTGAGCTCTCGCGGCCGGCGCCACCTCCTGCCTGCCTGCCTGGCGGGGAAGAAGCTGCTAGCTGGCACGGGACAGCAGAGTGCTGGGCCGCCAAGTGGGCCGGCTGGTGGGTTGTCAGGTAAGTTATCATTTTCCTTTTAATTTGGCTTTTCTTTTCTTTCTATAGGTTTGTGGCTTTTCTAAAAATTCCTAAACACTTCCAAAAATCATCAAACCACTCATGCCCACTGTATAGAATATATCCAACATGAAACATTTTGGTTTATGATTATTTGGACATTTAAAATATTTTATAGCATTTAAAAGTCCAAATGCAAATAACATATGATTTAATCCAGTGACCGTAGGATGTCCTAGAAAATTGTGCATCATTTTCGTCAGAGGTTTAAGACCAAGGCAAAGATGATGAAAATTTTAGAAGGGCATTTCAGGTTCATTGAAAAAGATTTTAGTAATCCTAGTTGAATTAAAGGGGGTGCTGGGGGTTCTGTCATCCCCATTTCGAAGTTTCTCATCAAAGTAAAGATGATTCAACACTCTAATGCATGAACTAGCTAGGGTGTGACAACTCACCCCCACTTAGGGAAATCTCGTCAGTGGGTCAGATAGGCACCTATGATATGTCAACACGTGCCATGGCCCACCACTGGCCCATTTAGCTTACAAAGCCGGCCCGTTTGACTTGGTCAAATGTTAATGGGCTGGCCCATGAAAAGCCTGTTAACGGTCTCTTTGCAAATAGCCCATTTTACAGCCCGTTAACTCATGGCCCGTTAGGCACTAAAGGAAATCGGCCCAACAACGTCATGTGGGCCATCAAATATAACACCAGCCCATCTCACTTTCAGCCCATGTATGGCCCATGATGTCTTTCGGCCCATATGAGGCCTTTGTATATTTCGGCCCTTTATAGGCTCACGGTGACCCTAGCCCATAATGAACAGTAATTTTCTTTATACCCATTAACAGCCCGTGATTTACACGTGCTATTTCCAGCCAATGTTAGCTTTCGGCCTATTGACGGCCCATACGTTCTTGGGCTCCTTTTCGGCCCTCGATTACTTCCGGCCCGTTACTGGCCTGTTCCCCTAATGGGCCAAATTCGGCCCATGGCAAGACTCGTCCCGTTACTGGCATGTTCCCCTAATGGGCCAAATTCAGCCCATGTCAAGAGTTGGCCCGTTACTAGCCTGTTACCCTAATGGGCCAAATTCGGCCCATGGCAAGAGTCGACCCGTTTTTGGCCTGTTAACCCGTTGCACCGATTCCAGCCCATCCTATATTTTGGCCCATTAACGACCCGTTATGCCTGTGACAGAGTTAAGCCTTTGATGTCCTACGGCCTTTTAACAGCCTGTTACGGTGTTGGGCCGATACCAATTACGCCTGATTACGGCCCATGTAGACCCATTTATCCGACAGCCGGAGGCCCACCGATTACTGGCCCATTTATCGATGGCCCGTAGGAGACCCATGGATCCTACAGCCCGTATATGGCCCATGGTTGTTGAGGCACTAGCAAACCAGGGAAAAAGAAGACTAGGAAATAAATAAGGCCAAAACTAACGCTAGGCTATTAAGGCGATTGCACAGATTACATCCACTCGGCATCAAAGATCGCCACCAGTGCAAATATAGGGAACACCCTACACTATACAAAAATGGCTTGATGTTTTCTTCAGCCGGTGGCTGCACGTTAAGAATAAATTTTGTATTGCACCTAAACAAATTACAACTGTATAACAAAACGAAGGTTGGCATAAGACTTAACAGTCTAGCAGATAAATGCGCTACCAGAAGTTCAGAAGCTCAGTTCATTTGACCTGACTGTTACGTTTTCATGATGTATTGTCCGATGGAGCACCATAACCCTCGCCTTCATTTCCCCTAGGCTCCTGAACAACATAGCAAATGTCTGATAGTCTAGTTTCAAAACCATGCATATCTTGATGACATTGAGCAATGTTTCTCCTCTTTTCACAAAGGGTCTCTGTTAGGGAATGGACTTGTGTCTGGAGCGCAGATACAACATTGCTTTGAGCTTGCATATCTTGATCATGAGGCAGTTTGGACGGTATTGCCTTAACAACCAACCCAGTTTTACACAGCAACATGCTTTTGGCACTGTTAGTGGACAGGTACTGACCCACTGCAGCAAGAGATGAAATTGCGGTTATAGTTGCCTCGCCACCTTCAGAAGGTGGCGGTTCCACCATTTTTTCCATAGCTCGCTGAAAAGTTGAGGTTTTACATTAGTAGTACCAGAACAGAAGATACTAAGGAGGCAGCAAAACAAAACAAAATAGCTTTGGTCTATATACAGAACTTATTCTGGTGAACCCATGTAAAATATTAGTTGTATTTTATTGCAAGTACATAATAAAACCAGGTTCCAAACATATGACCATGTACCATTGCTAATGTATTGTCTATTTCTTCACATTGTATTGAGGGTTAAGGATAAAGAGACGAAGTTTATAATATGGTAAGCATAGTATGACAACATTCATATCACAAAACAACTAAGAACAGACAAACAGGCAATTGTAACGTTGTGTGGGCAAGTCCAGCACGGAACTAGATTACGGGTCAAGATCAAAGGAACATCACTCCTCTCTTTTAAACCTTGTAAGGTGCAATGATACGCTAAGACAATTGTGTATAAAATTGAAAAGACTAATAGAAATTGGCTGCAAACCATGCAGTTCAAGGCACAAGTCAGAGTAAGTAGTAGTTAAAAGGCATGAGGATTAAGGACTTACAACAGCGGCTTTGATTGGTGTAGTCATGCCCTTCTTCTTGCTGGTGTGACAGTCCTTGAAGATTTCCACAACATTTAGTTCAGGTACTTTTTGGTCCTTGCGGGCTTTCCTCTGAATTTCAAACAAATCAATATAGATCTGATAATATGGTATAACGAAAAGAGTGAAACAACAGCTAATTACAAGAGCTTCGGAGTGTGCAATATAGTTACGAGGTCCTGTCGTCTGTTGGAATCTCACTTTCGTACGGTTGGCCTTGTTCTTTGAACAGTTCACCTACAAGAAGATAGATTTGTGTGGCACATGCGTAAATAGGACTTCAACATGTGATCATATATATATAATGTACCTGATACTTCAGATCAGACCAGTGTTTAACAAGGCCCCTCCAGTCTTCATCCGATATATTTTCCACTGGAGATGTTTGGGAAAGTTCACTGTTAGCCTTGCCTTCAAAGTGAGTTTTCCTCAAGTCGCAGAGCACACTTGAAAACATGGGTGCAAGCTTGTTTGGTTGCATCATATTGGCTATCCAACTTGAACCTCATCTGTTGAAAATTATGGGAGTCTCATTATCAGCAACCTAGAAAGTATGGGACAGAGCAACACGATATTACTAGTTTCCATACAAAACCATACTTACAGATAAATTGTCGAGGAAGGTGTTGAACTGGGTTTCTTCTTTGTCATTCCTGTACTGAATCCATGTTGGGAGGATACGTACATCACACCTAATGGCAACCGATGCCTCTGATACTAACTTGGCTAACTCTGTAGCATCGCGTGGCCTTTTTAAAACTGTCTCAAAACGGATCTCCATTCTTCCTCCTCTAGATTTAGTTAACCTATCGAGCATTATCCTTGATGTTTGTTTCCTCTTGCTCCTAGGTGCTAGTCCAACAACGAACATAGGAAGTGTTAGTGTACATCAAACCGTGGGACTACATATAAAGAAGCATGCAACTGTAACTCGAATCCAGCAACTACCTTCTTGCTGTTTAAGCTCACAAGGTTTATCTGATATTGTCAACTCGTCTTGTGTCAAGAGTGCTAGGGAAGTAGTGTCAGGTGGCAAGGGAGCTTGGGAACGTGCTGCTAGCTCAGTTGACGCATGAGTAAGTCGTGCAGCTGGTAGTAGTGTGGTAGGTGTTGCAAGGACTAGGGCTGTCTCTACTTGTTTGGTAGCAGCTATTTGTTTCTGTTTGGCTTTTTTGCAACTCGTGTAGCATGGGATGTCGTGTTTGTTGAATTTTCCGCTGGACTTTGACATTCTATTGCACCATCAGTACCAGCAAAATCTGCAGGATTCATCCGCTTCTCATTCCCTGCCATTTCGTGTTTCTTCCTCTTTCTCTGTGCCATGTTAAGTCAAGCCGACAAGAAAAACGAATAACAATTTAGTTCTTCAGAACAAATGGATGCGTGATGCAGACAAACTGAACTTTGATGTTAGACAACCACATGATAGGAGGATGTAATATGTATGAAAAACAGGATGGAAGAGATAACCAGAACTATGATGTGTAAACTAAGAAGAAGACATTTCACCAAATTAGAAAGCAATGCAATGGAAGGTATACACCATATGAAAGATGCTACAAATATCGCTCTTCCATGTTAACAATGTCTCATCATAAATGGCGTTTAAACAAATGTGAAGCAGTACAAGAAATAAATCATATGCAAGATGCAAACAACATCACACTACCATGTTAGAGGTCTCTTGTCATTAGTGCCATTGAATATTCACAGCATTGCATATTCACAGCTTATGATGTGTAAAATAAGGAGAAGGCATTTCAACAAATTAGAAGCAATGAAAGCTAGACACCATATGAAAGATGCAACGAATATCACTCTACCAAGTTAAAACTGTCTCGTCATAAGTGTCATTTCAACAAATTAGTAGTACAAGCTAGAAAAGAATGTGAGATGTAACCTATATCACACTCCGAAGTCAAACGTGTCTTATGATAAGTGATTGTTGCAGGTTACACAACAATAGTAATTTGATGTAAGAACATGTTGTGATAGACAGATATTGTATGTTCTAGAAACAGGAACACGTGTCTTATTCAATTATAATGTGTACAGTAAGCAGATGGAATTCAACAAAATTAGAAGCAATACAAGCTAGACATCACACATAACATGCAACCACATAGAACAGTGCCATGTTAGAGGGAGCACCTGTGATGCTGCACTAGGGGAGACGTGCTCATCATAAACACAGCTTTGTTGAGTTTCTATGCATGTTGTGTCTTGGAAATCATCTTGGGGGTGTGGAGGAGTAGAAACTGTAGAGGCGCTCCATTCGGAAGGAGCACCTTTATCCGCTGCCTTGCTAACTTCCTTCCGCTTTATTGATTTTTAATTGTCAAGTAAAACTGACAAGAAAAAGCAATAAAATTCTCTCTTCAGAACTCATTCATGCATGATACTGACAATCACTACTTTGATGTAAGGCAAACAGATGATACCAGGATGGAATATGTACGAAAAACAGGACGACATGGCATGTTCACAACTGTTTGTGTAAACTAAGCAGAAACCATTCCAGCAAATAAGAAGCAATGCAAGCTAGTCAACACATGAAAGATGCAACCAATATGACTCTGCCAAGTTAAAAGCATCCCATCATAAATGGAATTTCAACAAATTAGAAGCAGTGCATGCTATAAATCATATGAAAGATGCAACTAATATCGCACTACATATACTAAACGTGTCTCATCATGTACCAAATACAGGAAGGCATGTCACATTAGCAGGTATAATGGATAAGCTAAGAAGACTAGCACATGCAGTTTAACCAGATTGGAAGAATTACAATCTAGACACTATATGCAACATGCAACCACATATCACGCTGCCAAGTTAGAGCAAGCACATGCGATGCTAGTGTAGGGGAAATGATGTAATCAACTACAGAGGTATGTTCACTATCTTCATCTAGCATTTTTGTTTCTTGATAATCATGTCGGGAGGCTGACGCTGCATTCTTTAAATGAGGAGTAGTCCCCTTGCCTGCCTACTTCGTCATAAGTGATTGATGAGGGATACACAAGAACATTAGTTTGATGTAAGAACATGGTTAATACACAGATGTACTAGTATGTACCAAAAACAGAAAGGCATGTCATATTAAAAGGTATAATGTGTAAGCTAAGAAGATGCAATTTAACCAAATTGGAAGCAATACAAGCTAGACATCCGGCAGGAGTGGTGAGCATGATCATCTAGGACCTGAGAGCCTGGTGGGAGGCGGGCTGCTTCGCCACCATCCCAGCTTTTTAGTTGGCTTCCAGGTGATTCCTATCTTTGCTGGCCCTGACTAGCTATTTGTCTTCTGGTGCTCACGGGATGGTGGTTCATGTAAAAAAGTATCTTTCCTTATCTTACCGACTTCGGCCTTTCGAATACAAGCTAGACACCATATGGAACATGCAACCACATATGACATCGCGAAGTTAAAGCAAGCACCTGGGATGGTGGTTGATTGCGAGCGAGGTCATTAACTCCAAAGCTACGTTTACTGTCTCCTTCTGCTGATAGTGCACCCTTTATAGCGCTGTAACGTTTCTTGCCTACCCGCATACGAAGCTGGAGTGACTTCTCTCTTTTCTTTGCGGCTTCTCTCATGGCAGCAGAGTCTGAAATACCCTTGCATAAAAACACAATAGTGAGAGTAAGGGTGATGTGTGTGCAGACCTAGCGCACTGTAAAAGTAGCAGATAGCAGGTGGCTAAAAAATAAATGACAGGAGACATATGATAGCTCTATAACATTGCATGGCAAACAAAATTAGATTCCACTCCGTATGATTTTGTAATATATGAGGATAGGAAATGCATGTACTCCTCCAGCACACCACCACATGTGGTCATATCTAAGATAACAGTCGACTGAAAATAAATAGGTCAGTCGATTTTTTTAATGAACCGTCCGATCTATAAGGAATGGGCAGATGGCGTTCGTCTTCCTCCCGCCAGTCACTGTTGACAATCTTTCTCGAACCGCCAGTGACCACCGGCCCAGACCCCTGCCTCCGCCGCCCCGCCCTCCCATCGACCTCACACCAACGCCGTGCTTGGCAGCGCCCCCAGGCCATCCCTTTAATCTCGGCCGACCTCCAGATCACGCGCTAGTAGATCTAGGCCACACACGCCCCTAAGATAAACACCAAGGTGCTACTTCCCCGGCGTAATAGGCGTACTAGCGCCTGTTACGCCGGGGAATGCTTCCGTTAATAGGGAATCAACAAGAGAGAAATTGAAATTCAGGGGGGCGACGGACCTCTAGCTAAGGTGAAATAATATATGAGGAGAAACCTTGTGCATCGCGAGTTACTAGGAACAACTAGTATCAAGAAGAAGCGGTCAACTAGTGTCTTCTGTGGGATGAATACTATGCAAGCAGAGACGTAAGATTTGCACAAATAAGGGAAGAGGAGTACCTTTTTCGGTTGCCGGTGTGGTCACCTCCACATGTCGCACCGATCTTCTTCTTTTTACCGGGGAAACTGATGTTATGGAGGGTGCAGGCTTGGATGAACCCATGGCCAAATTGTTGACTGTGTTGCTGTGGCCGTATGTCGGCGTAGGGGAAGCAGATCCGAGGCGGCGAAGGACGACATAGCAGGAACAGCTCCGGTGTGGTGGAGGGTGGCGATGTTTGAGCGGCAGCGGTGAGGCGCAGCACGGCGTGGTTGAACTGGCTCGGGTAAGGACGGCTCGGCCTCGGCTTCAACTACTCGCCGTGGAGGGCGTTGCGGTTGAGGTTGCGGTGGACGACGACGTCGGGGTATCGGCTCTGGCGTGATGGAGGAGGGCGGCGGTTGATGGGTGGGATGGGGTGGCGGACGTAGGACGCCGGGGTTTCGCGGCTGGTGGAGAGGTAGTTTTGGCGCCCACGGAGTACGAATGGGGAATCGGATGGGTCGGGGAGAACCATGTTTCGGTCTGGGACGCGCTTGTTTTGGCTTTTTTGAACAGAAGATGGGACGCGCTTGTTTGAAATTTGGGGATAGTACAAACTTTGCCCCCCTCTTAAATTTCGGATGTACTACAGGTCGGGGGTAGGATGGTAATCTGAGGTTTCCCAAATAGTGGGTGGGAGCGATTTTGGCTGCGCGCATGTGTGCTTAGGCGGCCATTATGTATGAATGTTTTTCGGATGCGGTTGCGTGGTGTCTAGATAAACCTACAAACCTACCCTAGTTTAGACCTTTGGACGTCGGGCCGGTAGGGTTCCGGGTCGGAGTTATTAGAAAAGTAATTTCCTTGTTGTCAGGACCGGGCTTCGGGATACTAATTTCCTAGTAAATGGACCTTGTGCTCACCAGCCCCAGGATTACTGTTAGCTGACGAGGCATCAACTCGATACAAAAATTCCAAGCAAAATACAAAATATGTAGTACAAGACCATTCTGGCCTATGAGTACAACAAATGGTTTTCTAGTGGTTGATGCCGGAAGCGGTTTGCGGTTCATCAGCGTCTATGGGACTCTACTTCCCACAGGAACAGCTGACCTGGATAACTCCTATCTTCGCGAGGCTGCTATCACCATTGCGTAGCTTCCGGGGCTATCATCGCGACGCTCCTCTCCACCCAAGAAATCTGGCCAAGACAATAGCCAGGGACAAGCCAGTGAGTACTTTGAATGTACTCACAAACATTATGAACACGGGTATAATATAACAAATGATAATCATGCCCTGAATTATTCTATGATCATACGTCAATCACAAAATAAATGTCCATGATGCACGCAAGTGGGCTATTCATTATACAACATGAATATGTAATAAGGGAGTAGAAGTAGAATGCACCGATTGGGTGTCCGAAGCGACACCTCGAAAGGATAACAATATAAGGTATGCCTTAGTCGGGCGTCTAAGCGACGTCTCATAAAGGGCTTATAAAGGAAATAAGAAGCAAACATGCCACAGTCGGGCGTCTGTGCGACACCACATAAAGGGCTTTTAGAGTAATTAAATAACAAGCATGCCACAGTCGGGTGTCTCAGCGACACCACATAAAGGGATTATAAAGTAAATGAATAACAAGCATGCCACAGTCGGGCGTCTCCGCGACAGCACATAAAGGGCTTATATGAGAGTAATCACAGTGAATATCCAGGAGGTAGAACCGTCCCAAGGATACTCAATAATTGAATGATGTAAATGGTTAGTTCATAATAATAGTGATCATAACCATCATGAGTCACAAGTCATGATCCATGTTCTGGTTTAGCAATTTTTCCTCCGAAGACCGACACTAAGACCGACACTGAACCCATCCCAGACTGTAGTCCTTAACCATGGACCCGACTATTCGAATAGATATAATCTCTGCAGAGGGTGTACTCTTTACCCACGGGTAACGGATTCCTTTAGTCCATCGGGACTAATTCCGTCGATGGTCTATTAATTGAAAACACTCCTGACCGCACACACTAGCCTAACTTACCGGTGTCTGGAAATCACCCATGACACTCGTTAAGCGAAACTTTAAGTGGGGAGCCTACAACCTCGAATAGCATGGGATCACAAAATTTATCACGCACGCAAACTAGGGGAGCTACCCCCTCGTCTCCAACCGGAAACACCCATGCCCCTGGACCAGGTGGCATGCTTACCGGATGCAGCCGGTATCTTACACCATGCCCTCTCTGTACGGTGTGTGCTAGGAAGGGGTTGACAACTTACTGAACTGTACGCTACCTATGGCAGGGACGAGTTGTAGTACGAAACAAGTATGGGGGTTACTGGAACAAGACTCGATCTATGGTCGACTCAGAAGGTTAAAGCATTTCCTGCATGATAAGTATAAGAAATATATTTCACACCAATCATACAAAATCACCACTCATCATACCTCACCATGCTCTACCGGACACAACTGTCTCGACGAAGAACTAGAGACAAGCTCGTGTCTACCCAAGACAGAGGCTTTCCCGGATTCCTTCCGGTAGGCATGAAAGGCATACGAGGGTGATTACTATCACAAACATATCGAATTCCAACAGCACGGAATTATCAATATGCACTCATGAGTATGATCATCTCATCGCATAAAATAACGAATACTCCATGTGAAGGTGGTGTTGTAACTGCATCAAACAACACACAACAATATTATGCCAGGGTTCAGAATGCTTGCCTTCAAGAGTATGCAAGTGGGGGTGCACTTTTTGAAAGTTGCTTCCTTCTTCAAAATCCTATTTTAAGAAAATTTAAATTAACACATAGTTTCAAAACAGTACAAAAAAGTTGCTTGGAAAATTTTCAAATAAATATGAAAATAAACTAGGCAAAATTTGAGAAACAACAGAAAAAGAATCAAGCCAATTGGACTTATATTTAAAAAGTTATAGCCAGTCAAAGTTTAGTAAAAATCTATTTTTAATAAAAGTCAGAAAAAGAAAACGGTTCGGGGAGTAATACGTTTTCGAGGCAGAGAAGGCGTACTTCTGCTTTTACGTCTTCACTTAAACCAGCGCGGGTCCTCGCTGGGTCACTGATAGTGGGTCCCTTTGGCCCACTGGTCAGGTTTTACTAGTCGCCCGTGCCTCCTTCCTCCTCTGTCCGAGCGGAGGCGGAGCTCCGGCGATAAACGTCGGCGATTGGTGGCTCCTCGCGGGGCTCTGATGGGGTCAATAGGTTCACTGCATTAGGACGATCCTCCCGGTGGTCGAGAGGGTCATGGGGACGAACGGAGTCGTCGGCGGCGAGCTCCGCGGCAGACGGCGTCTTTGGGAACAAATGGGTATCGGCTTATGGTGGCTCCCAGTCGAAGCTGGGAGGTTGGAAGGCTCCGCATGGTCGAGGGGAGTCGGGTCGTGGCGGAGGAAGGGCTAGGGAGGCTCTGCTCGCGACGTACGGCACCGGAGCGTGGCGGGGGCCGAACTGGCCGGAGACGAGGTGGACGTCCTCCCCTCGTCGATTGCTGGCTATGGGAGTGCTAGGGGGATGGCTTGAATTTGCCTGAGGGTCTGGACGAGCTCGGGGCCCCTTTTATAGGCGATCGAGGTTGGTTCCGCGGCGGCCGGGGATAAGAACATCGGCGAACCGCCGTTCTGTAGCCAGGGGGCAGGTGGCGGCGACGGGCGCTAGCGGACGGGCTCGTGGATAAGCTCGGGCTGTTCCAGAGGGCAGCTGGTGGGCTGGAGTGGCTCGGGCGACGCCGTCCATGGCAGAGGCTATCGGAGCGGCGGTGGTGGCTTGCGGTGGTGGCGCTGTGGGGCGCTAGGCGGTGGCCAGGGTGGCTCTGTGATGAGGGAGGGGTCGGGCGCGTGGGCGGCGAGTCGCCAATGGTCAGCACGGGCGCGGGAAGGGCGACAGCAAGACGCGGCGGCTCAGTGCACGCGCGTGCAAAACGTGCACTCTGGCCGCGCCCACAGCACCCACACCAGGCGTTCGACAAAATGCCAACGCGTTCTAGACCTCTCTGATGCCTCTGCAACTAAACATGACTAGGCTAATGATTATAAGAGAGCTAATAGACATGCTAGTTTGGCAAATCAAGGTGGTTCAAAATGCAAACTAGGGTTCATTCCAATTCTATTCATGCACTCAAGGTGTTCGACAGAATGCTATGGTCATCTAGGTATCTCTTGGGGTGGCCAAAAACTCCAGATCATAGTCTCTGCAACTTCAACTAAACATGACTAGGCTAATGATTATAAGAGAGCTAATAGACATGCTAGTTTGGCAAATCAAGCAGGTTCAAAATGCAAACTAGGGTTCATTCCAATTCTGTTCATGAACTCAAGGTGTTCGACAGAATGCTATGGTCATCTAGGTATCTCTTGGGGTGGCCAAAAACTCCAGATCATAGTCTCTTTAGATGATAAAGAGGGTGACAAGGTTAGTTTGGCATAACCAGAAACTTGTTAGTGCAAGATTTGCAAATATTCAGTTCTGGACAGAAAATAAAAGGCATTGTTGCATGTACCAAAAGTACTCCAATGGGTCCAATCTCCTAGACTTAAGAGTTTGGTAGGGTGTACTACAAGCAGGACAAAACCCAAGGCAACAAGAGCAAGAAAAAATAGGGTTGCAATACAAATCACCAAGCTGGACCAGAATGAAGATGGGGATGATTTGCTAAAATTTTTCAAAGAACATCAATGGGTTTTTGCATAAAGTTGAATTATAGACTACTACTAACATCCCCTAATTTTGGTGGAAGTTTTAAAGAAATATTTAAATAGGTTGTAGTGCAAAATCACAAACTGGACCAGTTTTGAAAACTTGGGGTAAGGCTCAAAATCTCCAAAAGACTAAAAGATATTTTTGCATCAAAGTGATGTGGGAACCTCACATGACATCCCCAATTTTTGGTGGGGATTTTAATGGAGTATTAGAATGGGTTGTAGTGCAAATGGGACCCTAAAACTTATGAAAAACCATTTTTAAAGAAATAATGCATAGGAAAAATAATTATAGAAATAATTCCATGATAAAAGAAATGGTCTTGGAAAGATATACAAATCCAACAATATTTTGAAAGGTTTTCACTTGGGGTGAAAACTCCACAATATCAAAGAAAAGTGTAGTTCTGAAATCAAAAGATAAATCCAGAAAATAAAAAATTCAATTTACCATGGCAAAATTCTGACACCCCAAAATTTTGACCTTGTTTTATTAACTAAAATTCTGCCAGGAAATTCAAACTTTCATTTTCTGTATTTTCCATTGATTTCAGAACCATTCTTTCTTGGTTATTATGGAGTTTTACCCCAAGTGACAACCTTTCAAATATATTATTGGATTTGTTTACCCTCTCAAGAAAGCATTCCTATTAGCAGTGGAATTTGTTTTCACAAGCATTTCTCTCTGAGCTTTATTCCTTAAAATGATTTTTCATTAGTTTTGGAGCTCTTTTTGAACTACAACCACTTGATAATTTTATTTAAAATTTTCACCAAAATTTGGAGAGGTCATGTGATGTTTTTAAATCACTTTTATGCAAAAATATATTCCATTCATTTAATATTTTGAGCTCTACACCAATTTTTCAAATCTGGTCCAGTGGGCAATTTTGCACTACAACCCATTTAAATATTCCTTTCTAGCTTCCACCAAAATGATGGGATCCTAATAGGAGTATATTATGCAACTTTATGCAAAAGCCCTTTTATGTTCTTTGAAAAAATTGAGTGAATCAAGCTCTTTTTCATTCTGATCCATCTTGGTGGTTTGTACTGCAACCCCTTTTTATCTTGTTCTTTTACCCATGATTCCTTTTCCTACTTATAGCCCATCCTGCTAAACCCTTAAGTCCAGGAGAGTGGACTCATTGGAGGATTTTAAGTTCATGCAATGGTGCCTTTCCCTTTCTGTCCAAAAATCAATTTCCTCAAAAAATTGAACTGACAAGTTTCTGCTTTTGACAAACTAACCTCACCACTCTCTTATTCATCCAAAGAGACTCTAATTTGGAGATTTGGGCCACCCCAAGAGTTGCCTAGGTGCCTTTGGCATTCTGTCAAACACCTAGTGTGCATGTCCAGTTTTGGCACGATTTTGGTTTTGCACTGTGATCTTGCCCCTCTGTACCTACTGGCATGTCCATTAATCTCCTAAGAGCCCTAGCCTAGACCTGCAAATCCCCAGCGCCACCCACGCCGCCTAGCATGCTCGGGCATTTCGCCGAACGCTTGGCGTGCACGCTCTAGGCGCGCCCAGAGCGCACGTTTTGCACGTGCGTGCATGCGAGTCGCCGCGTCCCGCTACCGACGCCCCGCGCTCGCTCTCGCCCTTCCCCTCGCCCAGTCGACGCCCCAACCCCTCCCTTCGCCGCTGAGCCGCCCCTGGAGCTCTATAGCGCCACCATCAGGTCGGCCGTGGCAACTACCGGCTGGCCATAGCAGGCCCCGGCCATGGCAGCACCGCGCGAGCCTCCCCAGCGCGCCAGCTGCCCTTGGGACAACTCGATTTCATCCGCAAACACGTCCGCTAGCGCTCGTCGCCGCCACGTCGCCCTTCCCCTACAGAATGACGGTCGCCGATGAGCTTATCCACGGCCGCCGCAGAACTGACTTTGCCCGCCTATATAAGAAGCCCCAAGCTCGTCAGGCCCTCAAGCAACTTCTCTCACTCCCTCACTGACCCTCCCGTAGCAGTAGGAAGACCAGAGGTGGTCATCTTCTTCTTCTCCGGCAACCAAGGCCGCCGCCACTGTCTCGTTCACTCTGGCACCACCAGGGCCTCCCCCTCTCCACTCTCTTCACCAGAGACCCTCCCTTCATCTCGTGAGTCCACCCCCAAGCTCAATTTTGATCGGGAGCCACCAGAGACAAATCCCCCAATCATGCCCGAAGCTCCCTCTGCCGCGGAGCTCGCCGCCTGCGATTCTCTCCGACGACGCCAGCCAGTCGACCACCGGGAGGACCGCCTAGGAGTGGCGGATCCATCCCTGGCCTCGGGTGCCCTCGAGGAGCCTCCATTCGGCGGCGACGATCACCGGAATTCCGCCCCCGCTCGGGCAGAGGAAAAGGAGGGAGAGGCGACTGGTCAAACCTGACCAGTGGGCACCGTGGACCCACTATCAGCGACCCAGCCCCGCCCGAGTGTTTTAAGTTTAAATGCAAACAACTGAAAGTACGTCTCCCCTACTTTGAAAGCGTATTCTCGTCGAACGTTTTCTTTTCTGTGTTATTTTAAAAACAGAGTTTGACTGAAACTTTGACTGGCTATATTTTTTTAAATAAAACTCCAAATGAATTGATTCTTTTTCCTACCTCTCTCAAATTTCACCTAGTTTATTTTAAGATTTATTTCAAAAATAATTAGGACAACTTTTTGTATTGTTTTTAAAGTATGTGTTATTTGCATATTTTCGAAATAGGATTTTGGAGAGAGAGAAGAGAGCTTTCAAAAAGTATTGAAGTGCACCTCACCTCTCCACACCTTGAAGGCAAGCATTTCTGAACTCAGGCATAATATTATCATGTGTTGTTTGATACAGTTACAACACCACCATGACACGGAGTATCCGTTATGTGTTTGTGACGATATGATCATACGCTTTGAGTGCAAAGATGAAATTTTTTGCTGTTGGCAATGGACATACTTGTGATAGCAATCACCCTCATATGCCTCTCATGCCTACCGGGAAGGATCCGGGAAAGTCTCTGTCTTTGGTAGACACGAGCTTGTCCCTCGTCGAGGCGGTTATGACTGGCGGGGTAGGGGGAGGTATGATGAGTGGTGGTTGTGTCTGATGGATGTGAAATATTATCCTTGAGCTAATCATGTAGGAAATACTTAAGCCTCCTGAGTCGGCCGTAGGTCAAGTCTTGTTCCAGTAACCCCCATACTTGTTTCGTGCTGCCACTTGTCCCTGCCGTAGGTATGGTACGGTTCAGTAAGTTGTAAACCCCTGTCTAGCACACACCGTACAGAGAGACCGCGATGAGGGTTCCATGGCCCTGGATTAAAGCCAGTCATCTGGTCCGGGGGCATGGGTGCTTTCGGTTGTAGCCGAAGGGGGTAGCTCCCCCAGTTTGCGCGCGGTATAAATTTTGGGATCCCATGCTAGTCGAGGTTGTAGCCTCCCCACTTAGAGTTTTGCTTAACAGGTGTCAAGGGTGATTCTAGACACTGGTGAGTTAGGCTGGTGTGTGTGGTCAGGTGTGTTTGCAATCAAAAGACCATGGACGGAATTAGTCCCGATGGACTAAAGGAACCCGTTGCTAGTGGGTAAAGAGTACACCCTCTGCAGAGATATTATACCTATTCTAATAGCCGTGTCCATGGTTAAAGACTACAGTCTGGGATGGGTCAAGTGTCGGTCTTAGTGTCGGTCTTCGGAGGAAAAACTACTGATCCAGAACATTAGTTATGATCTGTGACATATGATGATTATGATTATTATTATTGTGGACTAATCGGTTTTATTATTTGAAATTTATGGGTATCCCTGGGACGGTTCTACCTCCTGGATATTCACTGTGACTATTCTTATATAAGCCCTTTATGTGGTGTCGCTCAGACCCCCGACTGTGGCATGCTTGTCATTTCATTTGCTTATAAGCCCTTTATGCGGTGTCGCTCAGACGCCCGACTGTGGCATGCTTGTCATTTCATTTACTTATAAGTCCTTTATGTGGTGTCGCTTCGACGCCCGACTGAGGCATACTTTATGTTGTTATCCTTTCGAGGCGTCGCTTCAGACACCCAATCGGTGCATTCTATTTCTACTCGCTGATTGCATATTCATATATGACATGATTAACCTGCTTGCATGCATCATGAGCTTCACTTATGACTGACGGAGTAATCATAGAATATTTCAAAGCAGGATTATCAATGGCTATGTTATACCTATGTTCTTAAATGTTTGCGAGTACATTCAAAGTACTCACTGGCTTGTCCCTGGCTATTGTCTTGGCCAGATTTCTTGCGTGGAAAGGACCGTTGCGATGATAGCCCGAAACCTACACAATGGAGATAGCAGCCTCGCGAAGATAGGAGCTATCCTGGTCAGCTGTTCCTGTGCGAGATGGAGTCCCATAGACGCAGATGATCCACAAACCGCTTCCGCCATCAACCACTAGAAACCAATTGTTGTACCCATAGGCCAGAATGGTCTTGTACTACATATTTTTGTAGTTTGCTTGGAGTTTCTGTAACAAGTTGGTGTCTCATTAGCTAAGAGTAATCCTGGGGCTGGTGAGCACAAGGGCCGCTTTTGGGAAATTAATATCCCAAAAAACCGGTCCTGACAAACTTGGTATCAGAGCCAGGCTGACCATTGGCTAATCCTATCTTAGCCAAGTCAAAAAACCTAGGTAAACCAACCCACCAGACCATAACCAAAACCCCGGCCAAGCTTCTCGTGTAAGATAGCCACAAAGTGACCCGACACCTTTTGGCAGTCGGTGCCCAACCTATAAGCCTAGCCTGCCGATCATGCGCCAGTGACCGGCCCCTGAATAGTCTTTTTCGCAAGCATGCGAAGGAAGACTCCGCCCCCTTTTTCTATAAAAAGGGCACGGTAGCCTCGACCAAGCACAGCATAACATCTAACCCCAAACCAAGCTAGAATGCCTGGCCCCATTGTTCACAATGAGACCACAGCAACCAACCTTGGAGGTTTTGTGACCGTGTTAGAAAACCTTACCCGCCGTGCCTTTGCATTAGAAGAGCCCCCACAATATGTTGTGTACCAAGGGTCCATGAGCGGTGAGAGCCGTCAATTTTGGGTCACTGTGCACGTCTATGGTAGGGGTCTATCGCCAGAATGCCCCTACAGGTTCACCGGAAGGACAACTTCCTTTGAGCCACAAGCCATCCAACTAGCTGCTCGAGAAGCTATAGTTCAACTCCGGCACTTGTCGCCTTGAGTTAACTGTCGCTCCTTCTACTACTACCCTAGTCGTGACGGGTATGGTAGACCACCACAAGTTGCCAACGGAGATCATGAGACGGATCCTGCATTATTCAATATGGTGCGCTATGTAAGTGCACTAGAGGGACTGTTCGATCAAATCACCCTTGATCTGATCGCAGCTCGTGGGGAACTGGTTCGCCGAGCCCCGGCAAGAAGAGAAGATGAGCCCGACGCCGACAATCCAGTCGTGCTGTTCGGATAACTGATCGAGACCTTGAGGTCAACCCCAGCCATCAACCAAGGTGCTTTGATGACCCCAGAAGTGCTTCGTCGCCTTTTGGGAACACACTCCAACGGGATTGTGGCCAACAATCCCCGCGATGGTCATCATCACTACCCCGCCCCTGCAATTCTGCAACCCCCTGCAGCTAACTCCGACGATGAAGCCCGTGGAGAAAACTCGACAGCCACAAGGCACGCCCGCTTAGATATAAACGAGGTAGACTAAGTCACTCGAGTAGTAACAAGTCTTAGTATACCCCACGCCCTATAATTGTGTGATCATGTATCGCCATACTGGAGGGCTACCTGCTTTTGCATCCCGATTTTGAATAGTGGCCATGCATGAGTGTGTTGGTGTACGGCTGCATTTTAATTCCAGGCGTAGCTACCAAAAACAACCCTGACGGCACCCAGAGTAATGCGTCGCTTTGGGGAGATGTGTGTATCTGTGGCTTCGACCCCGACCCCATGAGAGCAGAACCAGCAAACTAGTGCCCCTCACCACGGTAAATAACCCAGCCCAGTCACTATATGAAAGGCCACCTCGTGACCTTGCCGAGTACTCCTCGTCTTGTGCACCACCCTCACAACCATTTCTTGCCAAGCCGAGCCCTAGCATTTATCTGAGAACCCCGGATGCAACCCCGGGTAGTTTTTTTAAAATATTGTGGGAATTTACCTGCAGTACCATGGGTTCTACCCAGCCACCCCAGTACGAGCCGCTCAAATCGAGGATCACCTCTTCCACCTCGAAATATTGGGCAGTAGTGCACATCCCTCCCGTAAACTCAAACCAAGAACCAACGGAAGTCTCCTTCCTGGGGAACTCTATGCCGACCCCGCAGATGGCCATAGAAGCACATAAAGCTCTTATTCGCCTACGATTCGCGGTACCCTATGCCAGCGAACGAGGATATTACTACTTTCCGAGCCGTGCAGCACCCGGAGAAGTAGCATCTTTTCCCGGTGGACGAATTGAGAGAGACCCAGTACTGGCCAACCTTGTCCAGTATGTCATCGCTCAAGAGCGTTTGACCCAGCGAGTGATGGGTTATCTCCAGAGCCTCGCAGATGTAAATCCTCAGATCGCCATCGGCAGACCACTAAGGCCCGGCCAGGAGAGACGCGTTCATCGACTAATCAACCCGCTTTCCCCGATAGAAGAAGAGTGTGCCCCAGTACCAGAGACGTTTTCTCTGGACCCCGTCCAGTTGCCATTTTCGTTCTAGACGTCACTGCCTTGTTCTTTTATTCCAACATTTAGCTAAGTGTTGTAACTCATGCGTGTTATTTTAATTCTTATGCGTTGAGATAAATATTTGGTTTCAATTGTGGCGAGTAGTTTTTGCTGCTGTAAATTTTGATTAACTAATTTTCTCTCACGAAAAATCCTGGAGTGAGATTTCTTTTCCCTAAGTTGCTACAGCATATGTCTCCTCATGACAGGGAATTTTATTCATGCAGCACCACGACAGCAGACTCACAACCACAACCACTTGAACACATACACTACTTGCAACACCACGTAACCGTGCTGCATCTGGCTAATCATCTCCCTAGTACACCACAGCCTCTGAAGGAGAGATTAGTGGGTAATCATCCGGGTACAAGTTACCCAGCATACCAACAATAGTTAGCACCCAACACCACACCTACTCCTTGTGATCACCGCCACCGCGGAGAGCCAACACTCGAGCAGCAGCGTCACGTCGATCATCGAGGATCATCGCGCACAGGAGCACGGAGAGCCCTAGCAATGCTGCCAGACCTCCGCACATCAGGATCACGTACCAGTCCAGCACCGCCCCCGCCATTAGAGCCTCATCTCGAACTTCTGTAACGGAAATGGAGGAGGAAGAAGGAGAAGGAAAAGAGAGGCCAGGTGTGAGGAAGAAGAGAGAAGCACCTCAGCCGTTTTATAGCTCGAGCTCGGTGTACGGTGGACGAAGTCCACCAGCGCCGCTCGTCGCCTGATCGCCGGTGTTCGGAGGCGAATCCGTGAGCAGTGCTGACAGCATGCTGGCCCGCGAGGTGAGTGCACGCTGCACCAGCAGCTAGCACACGGCGCACTACCACAGGTACGGCCTAGATGCCCTGCACGCTAGACGTCACCGGTGGAGAAAGCGCGGGAAAGCGCGCGGGAGAGAGGAAGAAGAGAGAACCGGAGGAAGAAGAAGAGACTGATAGTAGACCCCGGGTCCACCTGTCAGCCAGTGAGAGCACTGTGCTCTCGGGTACGACGAGCATATTATAAATTTAGAATTTATTCTAAATTTACTGTATCCAGCGTAGAAATCTCTCGTTTTCCCCCTAGCCATAGATTTTTCCACGCAGCGCCAGTGTTCCACACTGTGGTTTTACACCACTTATTGCCCTCTCACTGTAGCCACGTTTTATTACATATATTTTCAAAATAGGTTTTAACAAATCTCGAGGACGAGATTTTTCTTAAGGGGGGTAGTGTTGTGACACCCGAAAATTTTGACCTTGTTTTATTAACTAAAATTCTGCCAGGAAATTCAAACTTTCATTTTCTGGATTTTCCATTGATTTCAGAACCATTCTTTCTTGGTTATTATGGAGTTTTACCCCAAGTGACAACCTTTCAAATATATTATTGGACTTGTTTACCCTCTCAAGAAAGCATTCCTATTATCAGTGGAATTTGTTTGCACAAGCATTTCTCTCTGAGCTTTATTCCTTAAAATGATTTTTCATTAGTTTTGGAGCTCTTTTTGAACTACAACCACTTGATAAATTTATTTAAAATTTTCACCAAAATTTGGAGATGTCATGTGATGTTTTTAAATCACTTTTATGCAAAAATATATTCCATTCATTTAATATTTTGAGCTCTACACCAATTTTTCAAATCTGGTCCAGTTGGCAATTTTGCACTACAACCCATTTAAATATTCCTTTCTAGCTTCCACCAAAATGATGGGATGTTAATAGGAGTATATTATGCAACTTTATGCAAAAGCCCTTTTATGTTCTTTGAAAAAATTGAGTGAATCAACCTCTTTTTCATTCTGATCCATCTTGGTGGTTTGTACTGCAAGCCCTTTTTATCTTGTTCTTTTACCCATGATTCCTTTTCCTACTTATAGCCCATCCTGCTAAACCCTTAAGTCTAGGATAGTGGACTCATTGGAGGATTTTAAGTTCATGCAATGGTGCCTTTCCCTTTCTGTCCAAAATCAATTTCCTCACAAATTTGAACTAACAAGTTTCTGCTTTTGACAAACTAACCTCACCACTCTCTTAATCATCCAAAGAGACTCTGATTTGGAGATTTGGGCCACCCCAAGAGTTGCCTAGGTGCCTTTGGCATTCTGTCAAACACCTGGTGTGCATGTCCAGTTTTGGCATGATTTTGGTTTTGCACTGTGATCTTGCCCCTCTGTACCTACTGGCATGTCCATTAATCTCCTAAGAGACCCTAGCCTAGACCTGCAAATCCCCAGCTCCACCCACGCCGGCTAGCATGCTCAGGCATTTCGCCGAACGCTTGGCGTGCACTCTCTCGGCGCACCCAGAGCACGCGTTTTGCACATGCGTGCACGCGAGTCGCCGCGTCCCGCTGCCGACGCCCCGCGCTCGCTCTGGCCCTTCCCCTCGCCCAGTCGACGCCCCGACCCCTCCCCAGGCTGCAGAGCCGCCCCTGGAGCTCTATAGCGCCACCGTCAGATCAGCCGTGGCAACTAGCGGCCGGCCACAGCAGGCCCCAGCCATAGCAGCACCGCCCGAGCCTCCACAGTGCGCGAGCTGCCCCTGGGACAACTCGATCTCATCCGCAAACACATCCGCTAGCGCTCGTCGCCGCCACGTCGCCCTACCGCTACAGAATGACGGTCGCCGACGAGCTTATCCACGGCCGCCGCAGAACCGACCTTGCCCGCCTATATATGAAGCCTGGAGCTCGTCAGGCCCTCAAGCAACTTCTCTCACTGCCTCACTGACCCTCCCGTAGCAGTAGGAAGACCAGAGGTGGTCGTCTTCTTCTTCTCCGGCAACCAAGGCCGCCGCCACTGTCTCATTCACTCCGGCGCCACCAGGGCCTCCCCTCTCCACTTTGTTCACCAGAGACCTTCCCTTCATCTCGTGAGTCCACCCCCAAGCTCAATTTTGATCGGGAGCCACCAGAGACAAATCCCCCAATCTTGCCCGAAGCTCCCTCCGCCGCAGAGCTCGCCGTCGGCGATTCTCTCCGTCCCCGCCGGCTAGTCGACCACCGGGAGGACCGCCTAGGAGTGGCGGGTCCATCCCTGGCCTCGGGTGCCCTCGAGGAGCCTCCGTTCGCCGGTGACGATCACCGGAATCCTGCCCCCGCTCAGGCAGAGGAAAAGGAGGGAGAGGCGACTGGTCAAATCTGACCAGTGGGCCCCATGGACCCACTGTCAGTGACCCAGCCCCGCCCACGTGTTTTAAGTGAAAACGCAAACAGCCGAAATTACGTCTCCCCTACTTTGAAAGCGTATTCTCATCGAAACGTTTTCTTTTCTGTGTTATTTTAAAAATAGAGTTTGACTGAAACTTTCACTGGCTATATCTTTTTAAATAAAACTCCAAATGAATTGATTCTTTTTCCTACCTCTGTCAAATTTCACCTAGTTTATTTTAAGATTTATTTCAAAAATAATTAGGACAACTATTTGTACTGTTTTTAAAGTATGTGTTATTTGCATATTTTCGAAATAGGATTTTGGAGAGAGAGAAGAGAGCTTTCAAAAAGTATTGGAGTGCACCTCACCTCTCCACACCTTGAAAGCAAGCATTTCTGAACTCAGGCATAATATTATCGTGTGTTGTTTGATACAGTTACAACACCACCGTGACACGGAGTATCCGTTATGTGTTTGTGACGATATGATCATACGCTTTGAGTGCAAAGATGAAATTTTTTGCTGTTGGCAATGGACATACTTGTGATAGCAATCACCCTCGTATGCCTCTCATGCCTACCGGGAAGGATCCGAGAAAGTCTCTATCTTGGGTAGACACGGGCTTGTCCCTCGTCGAGGCGGTTATGACTGGTGGGGTAGGGGGAGGTATGATGAGTGGTGGTTGTGTCTGATGGATGTGAAATATTAACCTTGAGCTAATCATGCAGGAAATATTTAAGCCTCCTGAGTTGGCCGTAGGTCGAGTCTGGTTCCAGTAACCCCCATACTTGTTTCGTGCTGCCACTTGTCACTGCCGTAGGTAGGGTACGGTTCAGTATGTAATCAACCCCTGTCTAGCACACACCATACAGAGAGACCGCGATGAGGGTTCCATGGCCCTGGATTAAAGCCAGTCATCCGGTCCAGGGGCATGGGTGTTTTCGGTTGTAGCCGAAGGGGGTAGCTCCCCCAGTTTGCACGCGGTATAAATTTTGTGATCCCATGCTAGTCGAGGTTGTAGCCTCCCCACTTAGAGTTTTGCTTAACAGGTGTCAAGGGTGATTCCAGACACTGGTGAGTTAGGCTGGTGTGTGCGTTCAGGTGTGTTTTCAATCAAAAGACCGTGGACGGAATTAGTCCCGATGGACTAAAGGAATCTGTTGCTAATGGGTAAAGACTACACCCTCTGCAGAGATATTATACCTATTCGAATAGTCGTGTCCATGGTTAAAGACGTCTGGGATGGGTCAAGTGTCAGTCTTAGTGTTGGTCTTCAGAGGAAAAACTACTGAACCAGAACAGTATTTATGATCTGTGACATATGATGATTATGATTATTATTATTGTGGACTAATCGGTTTTATTATTTGAAATTTATGAGTATCCCTGGGACGGTTCTACCTCCTAGATATTCACTGTGACTATTCTCATATAAGCCCTTTATGTGGTGTCGCTCAGACGCCTGACTGTGGCATGCTTGTCATTTCATTTGCTTATAAGCCCTTAATGCAGTGTCTCTCAGACGCCCGACTGTGGCATGCTTGTCATTTCAATTGCTTATAAGCCCTTTATGCGGTGTCGCTCAGACGCCCGACTGTGCCATGTATGTCATTTCATTTACTTATAAGCCCTTTATGTGGTGTCGCTTAGACGCCCAACTGAGGCATACTTTATATTGTTATCCTTTCGAGGCGTCGCTTCAGACACCCGATCGGTGCATTCTATTTCTACTCGCTGATTGCATATTCATATATGACATGATTAACCTGCTTGCATGCATCATGAGCTTCACTTATGACTGATGGAGTAATCATAGAATATTTCAATGCAGGATTGTCAATGGCTATATTATACCTGTATTCTTAAATGTTTGTGAGTACATTCAGAGTACTCACTGGCTTGTCCCTGTCTATTGTCTTGGCCAGATTTCTTGCGTGGAAATTACCGTTGCGATGACAGCCCGGAACCTACGCAATGGAGATAGCAGCCTCGCGAAGATAGAAGTTATCCTGGTCAGCTGTTCCTGTGGGAGATGGAGTCCCATAGATGCTGATGATCCGCAAATCACTTCCGCCATCAACCACTAGAAACCAATTGTTGTACCCATAGGCCAGAATGGTCTTGTACTACATATTTTTGTAGTTTGCTTGGAGTTTCTGTAACAAGTTGGTGTCTCATCAGCTAGCAGTAATCCTGGGGCTGGTGAGCACAAGGGCCGCTTTTGGGAAATTAATATCCCGAAAAACCATGGTTTGCTAAGGGCTGATTTGAAAAAGAATTACTCCTACTATCTCAAAGTAATATCACAAAAATAACCATCCTACCAATTCAATAAAATGTGGCTACAATGAATGGGCAAATAAGTGGTGTAAAACTACAGTGTGGGATACCGGCGCTGCGTGGAAAAATCCATGGTTGGGGAAAAACGAGATATTTCTACTTTTGGTTACAGAATATTTAGAATTAAATTCTAAATTTCTAAAATATGCTGATCGCACCCGAGATCACAGTGCTCTCTCTGGCTGAAGGGTGGACCCAGGGACCACTGTCAGTCTCTTCTTCTACCTCTGGCTCTCTCTTCTTCCTCTCTCTCACACGCTTTCCCGCGCTTTCTCCACCGGCGACGTCTAGCGCGTAGGGCATATAGGCCATACTGCGGTAGTGCGCGGCGTGCTAGCTACCGGTGCAGCGTGCACTCACCTCGCGGGCCAGTGCGCTGTCAGCACTGCTCGCGGATTCTCCTCCGAACACCGGCGATCGAGCGACGAGCGGCGCTGGTGGACTTCGCCCACCGTACACCGATCTCGAGCTATAAAATGACCGAGGTGCTCCTTTCTTGTTCCTCACACCTGGCCTCGCTTCTCCTTCTCCTTCCTCCTCCTTCATTTCTATTTGTAGGAGCTCGAGATGAGGCTCTAATGGCGGAAGTGACGCCGGACTGGTGCATGATCCTAGTGTGCAGAGGGTTGGCGGCATTGCTGGGGTTCTCCGTGCTTTTGTGCGCGATGATCCTCGATGATCGTCATGATGCTGCCGCTCGAGTGTTAGCTCTCCGCGGTGGCGGTGATCATGAGGATTAGGTGCGGTGTCGGGTGCTAACTGCTGTCAGTGTGTTGTATTTAACTTGCACCCGAATAATTTCCCACAATTCTCTCCTTCAGAGCTTGTGGTGTGTTAGGGATGTATAGTTAGATGCAACAGGTGCATGAGGATTTGCAATTAGTGCACGTGGTCGAGTGGTTTGGGGTTGTGAGTCCACTGTCGTGGTGCTGCGTGAATAAAAATCTATGTCGTGAGGAGGTATATGCCGCAACAACTCAGGGAAAACTCTCACTTCCAAATTTATCGAGAGCGACGATAGTTAATCAAAATTAACAGCAGTAAAAACTACTTACATTAATTGAACCCAATTATTAAATTCGTCACACAAATTTAGGATACCACACATAAGTTGCAACACATAAATAAAGGCTGGGACAATAAACATAGCAGTGACGTCTACAATGAAAAAGGCAATAGACAGGGTCCTGAGAAAACGTCTCTGGTACTGGGGCACACTCTTCTTCCATCGGGGGAAGCGGATTGACTAGTCGATGAATGCGTCTCTCCTGGTCGGGCCTCAGTGGTCTACCGAGGGCGATCTAAGGATTTAAATCAGCGAGGCTCTGGAGATAACCCATTACTCGCTGGGTCAAACTCTCTTGAGCAATGACATACTGGGCAAGGTTGGCCAGTACTAGGTCTCTCTCAATTCGTCCACCGGGAAACGATGCTACTTCACCTGGTGCTGCACGACTCGGGAAGTAATAATACCCTTGTTCGTTGGCATAGGGTACCGCGAATCGAAGGCGAGCAAGCGCTTCGTATGCAGTAGCTCTATGGCCATTTGCGGGGTCGGCATAGATTTTCCCATGATGGGTCTTGGTTTGGGTTTGCGGGAGGGTTGTGCATTGCTGCCCAATACCTCAAGGTGGATGGGGTGATCCTCGATTTGAGCAACTCGTACTGGGGTGGATGGGTAGAACTCGTTGTACTGCAGGTAAAAAATCCCACAATATTTTAACAAAGCTACCTGGGGTTGCGTCTGGAGTTCTCAGATAAATACTAGGGATCGTTATGGCAAAGGAATGGCTGTGAGCGTTGTGCCAAGGTGAGGGGAACTGGGCAAGGTCACGAGGTGGCCTTTTATATAGCACCTGGGCTGGGTCATTTATCACGGTGAGGGGCAACTAGTCTGTCGGTTCTGCTCTATGGGGCCGGGGTTAATGCCATAGATACACATATCTCACAAAACTGACGTATTACAGTGGGTGTCGTCGGGGGTGGTTCTTTGAAGCTACGCCCGAAATTAAAAATGCAATCATACACCAACATACTCATGCATGGCTACTACTAAAAATAGGGGCGCACAAGCAGACAACATTTAATTATGGCGATACAATATCACACAATTACAGGGCGTGGACATGCTAAGACTCGATACTACTCGAGTGGCTTAGTCTACCTCATTTATATCTAAGCGGGCGTGCCTTGTGGACGTCGAGGCCTCTCCACGGGTTTCACCCTCGAGGTTAGCTGGAGGGGGTTGAGGAGCTGCAGGGTCGGGGTAGCGATGATGACCACCACGGGGGTTGTTGGTCACGATCCCGTTGGAGCGTGTTCCCAAAAGGCGATGAAGCACTTCTAGGGACACCAAAGTGTTTTGGTCGATGGCTGAGGTAGACCTCAAGGATTCGATTGGTTGTCCGAACAACATGACTGGGTTGTCGGCGTCGGGCTCATCTGCTCCTCTTGCCGGGGCTCGGTGAACTAGTTCTCCACGAGCTGTGATCAGATCAAGGGTGATTTGATCGAACAGTTCCTCTAGTGCACTTACATAGCACACCAGATGCAAAAATGCAGGATCCGTCTTGTGATCTCCATTGGCAACCTGGGGTGGCCTACCTTACCCATCATAGCTGGGGTAGTAGTAGAACGAGCGATAGTTAACCCTGGGCGACAAGTTTCGGAGTTGCACTATAGCCTCTCGATTAGCTAGTTGGATGGCTTGTGGCTCAAAGGAAGTTGTCCTTCTGGTGAACCTGTAGGGGCGTTCTGGCGATAGACCCCTACCATAGACGTCCACAGTGGCCCAGAATTGATGGCTCTCACCGCTCATGGGTCCTTGGTACACAACATATTCTGGGGGCTCTTCTAATGCAAAGGCACGGCGGGTGAGGTTTGCTAGCACGGTCACAAAACCTCCAATGTTGGTTGCTGTGGCCTCATTGTGCACAACGGGTCCAAACATTTTAGCTCGGTTTTGGCGTAGAGGCTGTGCTGTGCTGGGTTGTGGCAAGCGTGCCTTTTTTATAGAAAAAGGGGACGGAGTCTTCCTTCGCATGCTTGCGAAAGAGACAATTTAGGTGTTGGTCACTTGCACGTGATCGATAGGCTAGGCTGATAGGTTGGGCACCGATTGCCAACAGGTGTCGGGGTCACTGTGTAGCTATATTACACGAGAAGCTTGGTCGGGGTTAGGTTAAGGTCTGGTGGGTTGATTTACCTAGGTTTATTAACCTGGCCAAGATAGGATTAGCCAATGGTCAGCCTGGCTCTGATACCAAGGTTGTCAGGACCAGGTTTCAGGATACTAATTACCCAGTAAATGGCCCTTGTGCTCACCAGCCCCAGGATTACTGTTAGCTGAAGAGGTACCAAATCAATACAGAAGTTCCAAGCAAAATACAAAATATGCAGTACAAGACCATTCTAGCCTATGAGTACAACAAATGGTTTCTAGTGGTTGATGGAGGAAGCGGTTTGCGGTTCATCGGCGTCTATGGGACTCCACTTCCCACAGGAACAGCTGACCTGGATAACTCCTATCTTCGCGAGGCTGCTATCACCATTGCATAGGTTCCGGGGCTGTCATCGCAATGCTCCTCTCCACGCAAGAAATCTGGCCAAGACAATAGCCAGAGACAAGCCAGTGAGTACTTTGAATGTACTCGCAAACATTATGAACAAGGGTATAATATAACAAATGATAATCATGCCCTGAATTATTCTATGATCATACGTCAATCACAAAATAAACGTCCATGATGCACGCAAGCGGGCTATTCATTATACAACATGAATATGTAATAAGGGAGTAGAAGTAGAATGCACCGATCGGGTGTCCGAAGCGACACCTCGAAAGGATAATAATATAAGGCATGCTTAGTCGGGCGTCTGAGTGACGTCTCATAAAAGGCTTATAAAGGAAATAAGAAGCAAACATGCCACAGTCGGGCGTCTGTGCGACACCACATAAAGGGCTTATAGAGTAATTAAATAACAAGCATGCCACAGTCGGGCGTCTCAGCGACACCACATAAAGGGATTATAAAGTAAATGAATAACAAGCATGCCACTGTCGGGCGTCTTCGCGACACCACATAAAGGGCTTATATGAGAGTAATCACAGTGAATATCCATGAGGTAGAACCGTCCTAGGATACTCAATAATTCAATGATGTAAATGGTTAGTTCATAATAATAGTGATCATAACAATCATGAGTCACAAGTCATGATCCATGTTCTGGTTTAGGAATTTTTCCTTCGAAGACCGCCACAGACCGACACTTGACCCATCCCAGACTGTAGTCCTTAACCATGGACCCGGCTATTCGAATAGAGATAATCTCTGCAAAGGGTGTACTCTTTACCCACGAGCAACGGATTCCTTTAGCCCATTGGGACTAATTCTGTCTACGGTCTTTTAATTGAAAACACTCCTGACCGCACACACCAGCCTAACTTACCGGTGTCTGGAAATCACCCATGACACTCGTTAAGCGAACTTTAAGTGGGGAGGCTACAACCTCAAATAGCATGGGATCACAAAATTTATCACGCACGCAAACTAGGGGAGCTACCCCCTCGTCTCCAACTGGAAACACCCATGCCCCTGGACCAGGTAGCATGCCTACCGGCTGCAGCCGGTATCTTCCACCATGGCCTCTCTGTAGGGTGTGTGCTTGGAAGGGGTTGACAACTTACTGAACCGTAACCTACCTATGGCAGGGACGAGTGGTAGTACGAAACAAGTATGGGGGTTACTGGAACAAGACTCGATTATGGTCGACTCAGGAGGTTAAAGCATTTCCTCCATGATAAGCATAAGAAATAAATTTCACACCAATCAGACACAATCATCACTCATCATACCTCACCATGCCTTACCGGACACAACCGTCTTGACGAAGAACTAGAGACAAGATCATGTCTACCAAAGATAGAGGCTTTCCCAGATTCCTTCCAGTAGGCATGAAAGGCATACGAGGGTGATTACTATCACAAACATATCAAATTCCAACAGCACGGAATCATCAATATGCACTCATGAGTACGATCATGTCAGCACATAAAATAACGAATACTCCGTGTCAAGGTGGTGTTGTAACCCCATCAAACAACACACAACAATATTATGCCAGGGTTCAGAATGCTTGCCTTCAAGAGTATGCAAGTAGGGGTGCACTTTTTGAAAGATGCTTCCTTCTTCAAAATCCTATTTTAAGAAAATTGAAATTAACACATAGTTTCAAAACAGTACAAAAAAGTTTCTTGGAAAATTTTCAAATAAATATGAAAATAAACTAGGCAAAATTTGAGAAACAACAGAAAAAGAATCAAGTCAATTGGACTTATATTTAAAAAGTTATAGCCAGTCAAAGTTTAGTCAAAAATCTGTTTTTAATAAAAATCAGAAAAAGAAAACGGTCCGGGGAGTAATACATTTTCAAGGCAGAGAAGGCGTACTTCTGCTTTTACGTCTTCACTTAAACCAGCGCGAGTCGTCGCTGGGTCACTGACAGTGGGTCCCTTGGGCCAAGTAGTCAGGTTTGACCAGTCGCCCGTGCCTCCTTCCTCCTCTGTCCGAGCGGAGGCGGAGCTCCGGCGATCAACACCGGCAATTGGTGGCTCCTCGCAGGGCTCCGACGGCGGGAACAAGTTCACTACATTCGGACGATCCTCCTGGTGGCGAGCTCCGCGGCGGACGGCGTCTTCGGGAACAAATGGGTCTCGGCCTATGGTGGCTCCCAGTCGAAGCTGAGAGGTTGGAAGGCTCCGCACAGTCGAGGGGAGTCGGGTGGTGGCGCTGGAAGGGCTAGGGAGGCTCTGCTCGCGATGTACAGCACTAGAGCGTGGCGGCGGCCGAACTGGCCGCAGACGAGGAGGACGGCCTCCCCTCGTCGATTGCTGGCTATGGGAGTGCTGGGGGGATGGCTTGAGGTTGCCTGAGGGTCTGGACGAGCTCGGGATAAGAACGCTGGTGAACAACCGTTCTGTAGCCAGGGGGTGCGTGGCAGCGATGGGCGCTAGCGGACGTGGTCGTGGATAAGCTCGGGCTGTTCCATAGGGCAGCTGGCGGGCTGGAGTGGCTCGGGCGGCGCCGTCCATGGCAGAGGCTGTCGGAGCGGCGGTGGCGGCTTGCGGTGGTGGCGCTGTGGGGCGCCAAGCGGTGGCCAAGGCAGCTCTGTGATGAGGGAGGGGTCGGGCACGTTGGCGGTGAGTGTCCAAGGGTCAACACGGGCGCGGGGAGGGCGGCAGTGAGACGCGGAGGCTCGGTGCGCGCGCGTGCAAAACGTTCGCTCTGGCCACGCCCAGAGCACGCACGCCAGGCGTTCGACAAAATGCCAACGCGTTCTAGGCCTCTCTGATGCCTCTACAACTAAACAGGACTAGGCTAATGATTATAAGAGAGCTAATAGACATGCTGGTTTGGCAAATCAAGCAGGTTCAAAATGCAAACTAGGGTTCATGCCAATTCTGTTCATGCACTCATGGTGTTCGATAGAATGCTATGGTCATCTAGGTATCTCTTGGGGTGGCCAAAAACTCCAGATCATAGTCTCTTTAGATGATAAAGAGGGTGGCAAGGTTAGTTTGGCAAAACCAGAAACTTGTTAGTGCAAGATTTGCAAATATTCAGTTCTGGACAGAAAATAAAAGGCATTGTTGCATGTACCAAAAATACTCCAATGGGTCCAATCTCCGGTACTTAAGGGTTTGGTAGGGTGTACTACAAGCAGGACAAAACCCAAGGCAACAAGAGCAAGAAAAAATATGGTTGCAATACAAATCACCAAGATGGACCAGAATGAAGATGGGGATGATTTGCTCAAATTTTTCAAAGAACATCAATGGGTTTTTTGCATAAAGTTGAATTATACACTACTACTAACATCCCCTAACTTTGTGGAAGTTTTAAAGAAATATTTAAATAGGTTGTAGTGCAAAATCACAAACTGGACTAGTCTTGAAAACTTGGCGTAAGGCTCAAAATCTCCAAAAGACTAAAAGATATTTTTGCATAAAAGTGATGTGGGAACCTCACATGACATCCCCAATTTTTGGTGGGGATTTTAAAAGATTATTAGAAAGGGTTGTCCTGCAAATGGAACCCTAAAACTTATGAAAAACCATTTTGAAAGAAATAAAGCTCAGGAAAAATAATTATAGAAAAAATTCCACTGATAAAAGAAATGGTCTTAGAAAGATATACAAATCCAACAATATTTTGAAAGGTTTTCACTTGGGGTGAAAACTCCACAATATCAAAGAAAAGAGTAGTTCTGAAATCAAAAGATAAATCCAGAAAATAAAAAATTTAATTTACCATGGCAAAATTTTCATTAATAAATCATGGTTCAATTTTTGGGGTGTTACACTTGTACTACCAAACATTGGTCTCACGCGGTTTCGGGCGAGTAGAGGCTCTTTTGGCGCTTCGTTCGAAATTTTGAAACACAAGCATATTCGCGTTTAGAGTACTCTTGACCTATGAGGATTGACCTAAATAGACAACGTTATATTTCACCTTGTATGTTTGAAAACCCCATTAAATTATCCGCTTTTGAAATTTTGACACTTGAAAATCCTATAAATACGATTATTTTGGAATGGAGGAGCTAAATTTGAATCTATTTTGTACAAAATCAGAGCAAAGATTGGTGCCCCCATAATTTAGGTATGGTTTACAAATGCCATGATATCAAATTCAAATAATTGAATGGACTTCATGTTGAATTCGATTTTTTTAAACCACCTTAAGTTGAATTCAAATGTATGCTAGTTCATAGGTAGGTCTTTATAATGTCCATTGTGTAACTTTCGTATGTATAATGTGCTTTACACACACAACATGAACTATACTCACGTTTATATTCGATTGCTAAAGCGATGCATTGTCTGGAGTTCAAAATACTAACTATGTGGCTCAATTGTGTCGAATAATAACATAGACATGCTCAAATTCGATAGAATCTAGATGTCATGATCCCATCCTAATATCATGATCCCATCCTAATATTTGGATACAATTTATATATTTAATCACTGTTTAGAGCAGTCTTTTACGTGTAGTTTCACTCTCCATCGGTGGTCTCTCACACATGCTCACACACTCTCTGCCGAGGTGTCTTTCTCGCACACATGCTCTAGATATAACCCTCCATCCCTCTCGTAACCATTTACAACTGTTTTCACTAACCTTTATCACAAGCACTGTTCCTCTCGCAAACATACACAAACACAATCCTCGTCGACCCTTTCTATATATATATGGACCTGCCTACATGTCTCATGTACGCACATTATCTTTACGCCTCTCTCTGACGCATTGCCTCACACCTCTCTTCCAAATCGACAAGTATGATTCTAGCAGAGCATTATGTAGGATGCCCCTTAAAGTTAGGTTGGATGAATAGGAATATCAGAGATAAAGGGGTTACCTTAGTTCGAGAACCTAGGGTTACAAATCCTAGCCGGCTTTGTCAGTGGACACAGAGTCCTTCACAATTTTGCTATCTTTGTCTTGTATGACTAGTCATCCATGGGTCTTCCTGAATGCGTCACGGGCCGACCAATGTGGCGTAGGATGGAACCGAATGAAGGGCCTCACCTTGACCCACCGGACCTCACGTGGTGACACACCCTCTGCCCCCACGTCTCATTATATTCTCACACCCACACATACCAACACAAACACAACACACAAAGAAAATTTCTCCTGGTGCCTCTATTCCCTCCCCCCTTGCATATACACACTCAAGGGAATGGAATCTCTTGTCGTGACGTCATATTCGTCTATCTCTCTAGACCACTCTCATTTCTCGTGCTATCTCTCCCACGCCTCCCCGGTTGGAAATATGCCCTAGAGGCAATAATAAATTCAGTTATTATTATTATATTTCATTGTTCATGATAATCGTTTATTATCCATGCTAGAATTGTATTGATAGGAAACTCAGATACATGTGTGGATACATAGACAACAACATGTCCCTAGTAAGCCTCTAGTTGACTAGCTCGTTGATCAATAGATGGTTAAAGTTTCCTAACCATGGACATTGGATATCGTTGATAACGGGATCACATCATTAGGTGAATGATGTGATGGACAAGACCCAATCCTAGGCCTAGCACAAAGATCGTGTAGTTCGTATGCTAAAGCTTTTCTAATGTCAAGTATCATTTCCTTAGACCATGAGATTGTGCAACTCCCGGATACCGTAGGAGTGCTTTGGGTGTACCAAACGTCACAATGTAACTGGGTGGCTATAAAGGTTCACTACAGGTATCTCCGAAAGTGTCTGTTGGGTTGGCACGAATCGAGACTGTGATTTGTCACTCCATGTACACGGAGAGGTATCTCTGGGCCCACTCGGTAGGACATCATCATAATGTGCACAATGTGACCAAGGAGTTGATCATGGGATGACGTGTTACGGAACGAGTAAAGAGACTTGCCGGTAACGAGATTGAACAAGGTATCGGGATACCGACGATCGAATCTTGGGCAAGTACAATACTGCTGGACAAAGCGAATTGTATACGGGATTGATTGAATCCTTGACATCATGGTTCATCCGATGAGATCATCATGGAGCATGTGGAGCCAACATGGGTATCCAGATCCCGCTGTTGGTTATTGACCGGAGAGTTGTCTTGGCCATGTCTGCATGAGTCCCGAGCCCGTAGGGTCTACACACTTAAGGTTCGATGACGCTAGGGTTATAGGGAATAGATATACGTGGTTACCGAATATTGTTCGGAGTCCCGGATGAGAGGTCATCATACGGTCTGGTGTTCTGGTGGTAAACATTTATATATGAGAAGTCATCATACGGTCACCGGAATAATTCGGGGGTTACCAGTATTGTACCGAGACCACTGGAGGGGTTCCGGGGGTCCACCTGCCCTGGAGGGCCCTATGGGCTGTGTGTGGAGAGAGGCCCAGCCCCTTAGTGGGCTGGGCGCCTCCCCCCCTAGGGCCCATGTGCCTAGGGTTTGGGGGAACCCTAAAGGGGAGGCGCCCCCCTTGCCTTGGGGGGCAAGGCAACCCCCCTTGGTCGCCGCCCCCTCCTCAGGTTGGATCTGAGGGGGCCGACCCCCCTCTCCCTTGCCCCTATATATATGTGGGAGGTGGGAGGGCAGCCGCACCCAGTCTTGGCGTAGCCCTCCCCCTCTCCCTAGTCCTGCTCCTCTCCTGCGGTGCTTGGCGAAGCCCTGCAGGATTGCCACGCTCCTCCTTCACCACCACGCCGTCGTGCTGCTGCTGGATGGAGTCTTCCCCAACCTCTCCTTCTCCCCTTGCTGGATCAAGGCGTAGGAGATGTCACCGGGCTGCACGTGTGTTGAACGCGGAGGCGCCGTGGTTTGGCGCTTAGATCGGAATCAACCGCGATCTGAATCGCTACGAGTACGACTCCTTGATACGCATTCTTGGAACGCTTCCGCTTAGAGACCTACAAGGTTATGTAGATGCACTCTCCTTCACCTCGTTGCTAGATTACTCCATAGATTGATCTTGGTGATGCATAGAAAATTTTAAATTTCTGCTACGATCCCCAACAGTGGCATCATGAGCTAGGTCTATGCGTAGTTTCTATGCACGATTAGAACACAAAGCAGTTGTGGGCGTGGATATTGTCAATTTGCTTACTAGTCTTATCTTGATTCGGCGGCATCGTGGGATGAAGCGGCCCGGACTGACCTTACACGTGTTACGTGAGACTGGTTCCACCGACTGACATGCACTAGTTGCATAAGGTGGCTAGCGGGTGTCTGTCTCTCCCACTTTAGTCGGATCAGATTCGATGAAAAGGGTCCTTATGAAGGGTAAATAGAAATTGGTATATCACACTGTGGTTTTCGTGTAGGTAAGAAACGTTCTTGCTAGAAACCTATAGCAGCCACGTAAAAACTTGCAACAACAATTAGAGGACATCTAACTTGTTTTTGCAGCATATGCCGTGTGATGTGATATGGCCAAAAGGATGTGATGAATGATATATGTGATGTATGAGATTGATCATGTTCTTGTAATAGGAATCACGACTTGCATGTCGATGAGTATGACAACCGGCAGGAGCAATAGGAGTTGTCTTAATTTATTTATGACCTGCGTGTCAACATAAACATCATGTAATTACTTTACTTTATTGCTAAAGTGTTAGCCATAGTAGTAGAAGTAATATATGACGAGACAACTTCAAGAAGACACGATGATGGAGATCATGATGATGGAGATCATGGTGTCATGCTGGTGACAACGATGATCATGGAGCCCCGAAGATGGAGATCAAAAGGAGGAAAATGATATTGGCCATATCATGTCACTATTTGATTACATGTGATGTTTATCATGTTTTACATCTTGCTTAGAACGATGGTAGCTTAAATAAGACGATCCCTCACTAAAATTTCAAGAAAAGTGTTCCCCCTAACTGTGCACCGTTGCGAAGGTTCGTCGTTTTGAAGCACCACGTGATGATCGGGTGTGATAGATTCTAATGTTCGAATACAATGGGTGTAAGCCAGATTTACACACGCAATACAGTTAGGTTGACTTGACGAGCCTAGCATGTACATACATGGCCTCGGAACACGGAAGACCGAAAGGTCGAGCATGAGTCGTATAGAAGATACGATCAACATGAAGATGTTCACCGATGTTGACTAGTCCGTCTCACGTGATGATCGGACACGGTCTAGTTGACTCGGATCATGTTTCACTTAGATGACTAGAGGGATGTCTATCTGAGTGGGAGTTCATTAAATAATTTGATTAAATGAACTCAATTATCATGAACATAGTCTAAATTGTCTTTGCAAATATGTTGTAGATAAATAGCTCACGTTGTAGCTCCTTGTTTCAATACGTTCCTAGAGAAAGATTAAGTTGAAATATATTGTAAGCAATGATGCGGACTAGGTCCATAGTCCGAGGAGTGTCATCACTGCTACACAGAAGGCTTACGTCTTTGATGCACCGCTCGATGTGCAAACCCCTACAACGTCGTCTGTGGATGTTGTGAACACCTGACAGACACGTCCTGATGGCTACTTGCTAGTTTAGTGCACCATACTTTACGGCTTAGAATCGAGATTCATATGACATTTTGAATGCCATAGAACATATGAGATGTTCCAAGAGCTGAAATTGGGATTTCAGGCTCATGCCCGTGTTGAGAGGTGTGAGACCTCTGACAAGTTCTTTTGCCAACAAGATGTAGGAGAATAGCTCAGCTAGTGAGCATGTGCTCAGAATGTCTGGTTACTACAATCACTTAAATCAAGTGGGAGTTAAACTTCCAGATAAGATAGTGATTGATAGAGTTCTCTAGCCACTATCACTAAGCTACTAGATCTTCATGATGAACTATGACATGCAAGGGATGGAGTTGATCCCGGAGCTGTTCGCGGTGCTTAAGACTGCAAAAGATAGAAATCAAGAAGGAGCATCAAGTTTTGATGGTTTAACAAGACCACTGGTTTCAAGAAGGGCAAGGGCTAGAAGGGAAACTTCATGGATGGCAAACCAGTTGCCGCTCCAGTGAAGGAACCCAAGGTTGAACCCAAACCCAAGACTAAGTGCTTCTATTGTAATGGGAACGGTCACTAGTAGCGGAATTACCCCAGATGCATGGTAGATAAGAAGGCTGGCAACTTCAACAAAATTTATACGTGTTATTAATGTGTACCTCACTAGTACTCCTGGTAGCACCTGAGTATTGGATACTGGTTTAGTTACTATTATTGGTGACTTGAAGAAAAAGCTACGGACTAAACGGAGACTGTCTAAGGGCGAGGTGATGATGTGTGTTGGAAGTGTTTCCAAAGTTGATGAGATCACCATCTGCCTTCGGGATTAGTATTGAACCTAGATAAATGTTATCAGGTGTCTATGTTGAGCATGAATATGATTAGATCATGTTCATTGCAATATGGTCATTCATTTAAGTTAGAGAATAATGGTTATTCTGTTTACATGAATGATACCTTTCATGGTCATGCACCCTATGTGAATGGTTCATTGAATCTCGGTCGTGGTAATACACATGTTCACGCCAAAAGATGTAGAGTTAATAATGATAGTAACACTTTCTCGTGGCACTACCGCTTAGGTCATATTTGCGTAAGATGCATGAAGAAACTCCATGTCGATGGATGTTTGGAGTCACTTGATTTTGAATCGCTTGACACATGCGAGCCATGCCTCATGGGCAGGATGACTAAGACCCCGTTTTCAGGTACAATGAAATGGGCAAGTGACTTGTTGGAAATCATACATGCTGATGCGTGTGATCCAATGAGAATTGAAGCATGCGGTGGATATCGCTATTTTCTCATCTTCACTGACGATTTGAGTAGATATAGGTATATTTACTTAATGAAGCACAAGTCTGAAACGTTTGAAAAGTTCAAGCGATTTCAGAGTGAAGTTAAAAATCATCATAACAAGAGGATTAAATTCCTACGATCTGATCAATGAGAATTTCTGAGTTATGAGTTTGGTGAACACTTAAGACATTGTGGAATTGTTTCATAGTTGAAGCCACCTGGAACACCACAGTGTAATGGTGTGTCCGGACGTCGTAATTGAACCTTATGAGATATGGTGCGATCTATGATGTCTCTTACCGATCTACCGCTATTATTTTGATGTTATGCGTCGGAGACAGCTGCATTCACTTTAGATAGGACACCATATAAGTCTGTTGAGACGACACCGTATGAACATTGGTTTGGCAAGAAACCAAAGTTGTCGTTTCTTAATGTTTGGGGCTGTAATGCTTAAGGCTTCAGCCGGAGAAGCTCGAACCCAAAGCGAACAAACACATCTTCATAGCATACCCAAAGGTTACAGTTAGGTATACCTTCTATCTCAGATCCGAGGGCAAACTGTTTGTCGCTCATAATGGGTCCTTTCTCGAGAAGGAGTTTCTCTTGAAAGAATTGAGTGGGAGGAAGATAGAACTTGATGAGGTTGTCGAACCTTTATTTCAACCAGAGAGTGATGGAACACAGAAAGATGTTTTCTGTGGAGCCTACATCTCTTGAATAGGAAGTTAATGATAGTGATCATGAAGCTTCGGATCAAGTTGCTATCGAACCCCATAGGTCAGCAAGGATATGTACTACTCCTGAGTGGTACGGTAATCCTGTCTTGGATATCATGTTTTTAGACAACAATGAACCTACGAGCTATGGAGAAGCGATGGTGGGCCCGTATTCTGACAAATGGTTAGAAGCCATGATATCCGAGATAGGATCCATGATCAGAACAAAGTATGGACTTTGGTGGACTTGCCCGTTGATCGGCAAGCCATTGAGATAAATGGATCTTTAAGAAGAAGATGGACGTGGGCGGTAATGTTACCGTCTATGAAGCTCGACTTGTGGGAAAGAATCTTTTCACAAGTTCAAAGAGTTGACTACGATGAGAATTTCTCACCCGTAGCGATGCTTAAGTCCGTCGGAATCATCTTAGCATTAGCTGTATTTTTTGATTATGAAATCTGATAGATCGATGTCAAAACGAGTTTTCTTACCAGTTTTCGTAAGAAAGAGTTGTATGTGATACAATCAAAGTTTTGTCGATCCTAAGGATGCTAAAAGGTATGCTGGCTCCAGCGATCCTTCTATGGACTAGAGCAAGCATCTCGGAGTCAGAATATATGCTTTGATGGAGTGATCAAAGCTTTTAGATTTATACAATGTTTGCTAGAAACTTGTATTTACAAGAAAGTGAGTGGGAGCACTACAACATTTCTGATAAGTATATGTGGATGACATATTGTAGATCCGAAATAATGTAGAATTTCTATAGAGATAGACGGTTCTTTGAAGAGTGTTTTTCAAAGGAAGACCTGGATAAAGCTGCTTACATATTGGGCATCAAGATCTATAGAGATAGATCAAGACGCCTGATGATACTTTCAAAGAACACACACCTTGACATGTTTTTGAAGGAGTTCAAAATAGATCAGTCAAAGAAGGGGTTCTTACCTGAGTTGTAAGGTGTGAAGTTGAGTAAGACTCAAAGATTGACCACGGCAGAAGAAAGAGGAAGGACGAAGGTCGTCCCCTATGCTCTTGTCATAGGCCCTATACGGTATGCCATGCTGAGTACAGCACCTGATGTGTCCCTTGACACATGTCTGGCAAGAGGGCACAAAGGTGATCTAGGACTGGATCGCCAGATAGCGGTCAAAATTATCCTTAGAGGAATAAGGAAATGTTTCTCGGTTATGGAGGTGATAAAGAGTTCGGCGTAAAGAGTTACGTCGATGCAAGCTTAACACCTATCCGGATAGCTCTGAGTAGAGATACCGGATACGTATAATGGAGCAACAATTTGGAATAGCTCCAAGTGGAACGTGGTAGCAGCAGCTACGATATGACATAAAGTTTTGCAAAATACATAGGGATCTGAATATGGCAAGACCCGTTGACTACAACCTCTCTCAAAAGCATAACATGATCAAACCCAGAACTCATTGAGTGTTAATCACATAGTGATGTGAACTAGATTATTGAGTCTACTAAACTCTTTGGATGTTGGTCACATGGCGATGTGATCTGTGAGTGTTAATCACATGGCGATGTGAACTAGATTATTGACTCTAGTGCAAGTGGGAGACCGTTGGAAATATGCCCTAGAGGCAATAATAAATTAAGTTATTATTATTATATTTCATTGTTCATGATAATCGTTTATTATCCATGCTAGAATTGTATTGATAGGAAACTCAGATACATGTGTGGATACATAGACAACACCATGTCCCTAGTAAGCCTCTAGTTGACTAGCTCGTTGATCAATAGATGGTTATAGTTTCCTGACCATGGACATTGGATCTCGTTGATAATAGGATCACATCATTAGGAGAATGATGTGATGGACAAGACCCAATCCTAAGCCTAGCACAAAGATCGTGTAGTTCGTATGCTAAAGCTTTTCTAATGTCAAGTATCATTTCCTTAGACCATGAGATTGTGCAACTCCCGGTACCGTAGGAGTGCTTTGGGTGTACCAAACGTCACAACGTAACTGGGTGGCTATAAAGGTTCACTACAGGTATCTCCGAAAGTGTCTGTTGGGTTGGCACGAATCGAGACTGGGATTTGTCACTCCGTGTAAACGGAGAGGTATCTCTGGGCCCACTCGGTAGGACATCATCATAATGTGCACAATGTGACCAAGGAGTTGATCACGGGATGATGTGTTACGGAATGAGTAAAGAGACTTGCCGGTAAAGAGATTGAACAAGGTATCGGAATACCGACGATCGAATCTCGGGCAAGTAAAATACCGCTGGACAAAGGGAATTGTATACGGGATTGATTGAATCCTTGACACCATGGTTCATCCGATGAGATCATCGTGGAGCATGTGGGAGCCAACATGGCTATCCAGATCCCGCCGTTGGTTATTGACCGGAGAGTTGTTTCGGCCATGTCTACATGACTCCCGAGCCCATAGGGTCTACACACTTAAGGTTCGATGAAGCTAGGGTTATAGGGAATAGATATACGTGGTTACCAAATGTTGTTCGGAGTCCCGGATGAGATACTGGACGTCACGAGGAGTTCCGGAATGGTCCGGAGGTAAAGATTTATATATAGGAAGTCATCATACGGTCACCGGAATAATTCGGGGGTTACCGGTATTGTACCGGGACCACCGGAGGGGTTCCGGGGGTCCACCGGGTGGGTCCACCTGCCCCGGAGGGCCCTATGGGCTGTGTGTTGAGAGAGGACGAGCCCCTTAGTGGGCTGGGCGCCTCCCCCCTAGGGCCCATGCGCCTAGGGTTTGGGGGAACCCTAAAGGGGAGGCGCCCCCCTTGCCTTGGGGGGCAAGGCAACCCCCCTTGGCCGCCGCCCCCTCCTCAGATTGGATCTGAGGGGGCCGGGCCCCCTCTCCCTTGCCCCTATATATGTGGGAGGCGGGAGGGCAGCCACACCCTGTCTTGGCGCAGCCCTCCCCCTCTCCCAAGTCCTCCTCGTCTCCCGTGGTGCTTGGCGAAGCCCTGCGGGATTGCCACGCTCCTCCTTCACCACCACGCCATCGTGCTGCGGCTGGATGGAGTTTTCCCCAACCTCTCCTTTTCCCCTTGCTGGATCAATGCGTAGGAGATGTCACCGGGCTGCACGTGTGTTGAACGCGGAGGCGCCGTGGTTCGACGCTTAGATCGGAATCAACCGCGATCTGAATCGCTACGAGTACGACTCCTTCATCCGCATTCTTGCAACGCTTCCGCTTAGCGATCTACAAGGGTATGTAGATGCACTCTCCTTCCCCTCGTTGCTAGATTACTCCATAGATTGATCTTGGTGATGCGTAGAAAATTTTAAATTTCTGCTACAATCCTCAACACCCCCCCTGGTCGGCCCCTCTATCCATGCCTCTCTCGAATACGTAATACACACACATACCTCTCGAGGCCCCGCCAAATGCATCAACTACACATTCACACATGTTACATCACGTACCCCATTGATCTAAAAAGCCCTCTCTTCACGTTTATTTTGCATACAACATTCCTTTTGAATAAAGTGTGGCCGAAAAAAATATTTTAGAGTTTCTACATATATACAACATTACAAAGTTATATGGAGGAGTACGAACGCCAATTTGCATTGCATGGTGGCCACAATGATATTTATTCCGCACTGTGAATTTGTATATTTTTATACTATATACAAAGTTAGTCATAATAAAGAGAAACGAATAGCATATCTCTCTCCATCGCATACCCCCCTGTACGCCCCTTTCATGTATGCACACAAAACTATCTCTAGGTCCTCTAAAAGTAAGCCCCCAGAAAATTCACGCATGTTTCATGTTTCTCTCATGATATATGCAATGACGATCATTGTATTTGAAGCGAAAGCATGATACATACATTAGACTTCAGAATCCACACATTACGGTCACCATTTACGTTTAGTGGTTATTATACAGTCACGGGCTCACCGTACAACTCTGTATTTTCTCATGACATGACTAGTTGACCAGTTAAACGCTCCATGTGGCACCTCTAGTGTTGCATCACATTGTCTCACTACCATCGTGCCCACCTATCGACTTGTATCTACTATACATCTACACTCTTATAAAATAAATAAAATACACTCTTATAGAAAACAGAGTTGGTGATGATGGTGTGCCTTCCATCCTGCAATATAGGTCGTCCGATTTATATCTGACGGATAGGAAAGAAACTATGGCAATTTTGCAAAAAGGTACCCACACACCTCTCCACATTTGCAAATAAGGCCTTCCCTCGTTCATCCTTTTCTCTCACAAGATAAACAAGTCATACAAATGCATCTTGATGTTACGTGCAACGCACATGCATCTTGCTATTAAGAATGAAAACAAACGACAGAAAAATATTTGGACGGTGGTTCGAAGTCATGACTGCGGGCACAGCGGACAAGGTGGCCTTGTATTGGTATGCTGAGCCGTCTGTTTTAACACACATGAGCTGGTGTGGTGATTATACACACACGCACGCATGCACACGAACTACATCCATGCAACACTCACACAAACACATGCACCCACGCATGCACGCAACACTCACACGTACACATGCAGCCACGCATGCACACAACACTCACATGCACGCACGCAACACTCACACGCCCACACACACGCATGCATGCAAACACCAGTACACCACACGACCAACACACACTCTCACGCTCAAGTGCTCAACCTACGCATGCATGCGCACACATTCGGCCTTGACAGACACACACAACCAGGTGATTCCCTGTGCACGGGTTGGAGCCTTGTCGCGCCTGTGTAAATTTGTGTTTATCTTACCTTTTGCCTATGCGAACTGACAGGTGGGACCCACAAGAAACATGGTCAATTTAACTAGTCAGCATGGCGCCACACAGACTATTTGGCCGGTCAACAGAGTGCAATCCAATGCTGAACTGTGAGCAAGTGACCGTATAATCACCGCAAAACGTATACAGTGACCGTAATCAGCTTATTCTGAAGTTCGGTGACCATATTACGCTTTTCTCTGTATAGGCCCTCCAAAACTACATCTCTACATGTTCTCGCATGTTACATCTAACAACTATGAAATACAACACTACTACTACACTCTAACACAATAAATCATATGTGTTTTTAGTTTTACTAGATATCATATTGTTACTTATAATTATTTAGTTTGCATACATTAAAATTGCCTTTCAAATGTATGGCCAGTATCATCTACCGCGCAGGAAAAATCCCGCCCTTTCCTATTTAATCGGGTTTGTATCGATGGATCATGTGAAACAGCAAAACTATAGTACTATATATATAGTACAAGTGATAGTTCACTAGGCCGTCGTGTTGTCTACTCCTCCGTGGTAAGAGTGGAGCGCTCGCTTTCATAAATCTTCTAGTCCCTTTCGCCGACATGTGGGACATTAAGCTACCGGGTCCACGTGCCATACAGGAATATAGTGCAGAGCAGCCGGGGTGAAGCACCCCAGTCATGGCGCCGGCGTAGTAACGAGCAATGAGGCGTCAAATCACAAAGCTGCACCTTTCCCGTAGTTAAGTTGGAGGGACGAAGCAACCATCATTTCACTCGTTGCTGAATCCGCTTCTCCCTCATCTTCTTCAACTTAACCACTTGTTGCTTCTGCCATTGTTCTGCCTCATGTGGGACACGGATCGGCTTGGTAAAGCACTGACACGTGGGACCGCATGTTAGCAAACCGCCAGGACAATGTCCTCTAAAAATAAGAAGCCTAATCCTAGACTTACAAAGGGCTACGTAGCTGCTACGTATACTTTCCATCTAATCTATATATGCCCCCCTGATTTTCAGGTGGGGTGGGCCTAATCCTCTCCTTTAATCCAATCAAATGGTCCCACATCACATCAGTTCGTAACTTTACGTAAACCATTATGTGGATGTAGCATTGCTCAAACAAGAAACCTCCCCCGCCATCCGCGGAACAAAATCACCTTCCTTTTTACTAATCTTGATTCTATAATTTTTTAGATCAATATAATTGAGATTTGTATATATAGCACACAGGAGCAAAACCAAGTGGTACGGTTAAGGGCATCCACAATGTGTAGCCAAATGTGAAAATAGCTTTTGGCATTGTGGGAACCATTGTCGACGGTGTTGCCAAAGCTAAAAAGTGGAACCGAAGCTCCCTGATTGATTGATTGAAGGAATAGAAAACTGCAACATCTCTCCTCTATCTCCCATGCTTGGACGCATGTAGTACATTATAGAGCACAGAGTCTACTCCCCTGTCCCTTCTATCACAAATCACAAAGCAGTGAGGTGCCAAATCACAAAAGCACGAACGAAGCAACCATCATTTCACTCTTCGCTGACTCCGCTTCTCCATCATCTTCTTCGAGAAACCATCTCACCGCACTAGTACTCCTAGTAGTACTAGTAAAGGACTTCCTGGATGCAAATAAGGCGGTTGTCTCGGCTTGCAGGCGGCACTTGCGAACGACTTACTGTGGTCTCGCTCAATGGTGTTCTCCCTCGAACGCACTTTGCCAAACCACCAAAAAAAAGATATCGTCAACCTCACCGCAATGGGGAAGGAAGTCAAATATAGTTACTACCTCCATTTTTTTGTACACAAGGCCAGTATATCAAAATTACAATTTGCAAAGGGCCACTAACACTAATCGAGGAAAAATTGACAGGGTTAGCAACCCAGGACATTAATATCCCCTGCATGCATGCGGAAGTGAGAAGGTTGGTTTGCATGGCGTTGCATTAATCAAGCGATGAGGAGTGATATGGTTAGCTCTTTGGTCTTTGGAGAAAAAATACGCATTAATTGACACGTGAAACGAGGATTTGTATTGATTAAATCCCGCGAAGGAAAACCCCGCGTTTCTTTTTTAACACTAGTACTCCTAGTACATACGTACTTATCCTGTTTGGGTCTAGGTCTTGCATTGCCAAACTTCGCCACACATTTTTGCCAAGCTTGCCTAAAGTTTTCAAAATGAGAAGGAGGTACACTTGCGCACGGCTCACCAACACGTGCTGTCACATGTGAACAAACCAAACTCAGCCATCCTATCGCTGGCACATAATTCTCGTTCATAGAGTATGTTTATCCAACCGCATGTTGGGGAGTATCCGTACGGCCCATGCGGTGGTCTGTTGGGGAAGAAGAAGATGTGAGGAAGAAGGAAAGAAGGGTTAGGAGACGTAGGATATTCATCCAACTACCTGAAATGGTAGACTGATCCAAGTCAGCCGACATGCATAACAAATATATGTTTTTACACAACAAAAGATCCATAAAGACAACAACATAAAGAAAAACTATCACTACTCGCGAAAAGAGACGGCCTCGTCGTCTTTGGCTGCCGGCGCGAACCAGCCGTCGCTGCCGACGTGTGTCTCCACACCGTGGTTGCCTCGGCCTCCAGCTACTCGTTCAAGCGAAGCGTACGGGCACTCTGCACGGACGAGAGCCCAGCCCGGTTCAAGTCGAGGACGTCCGGTTCCGCCTGCGGGAGGGCCTCGATGGTAGCGGCATCCGCGCGCTCCGCATCGAGTCGAGCCTCCGCCGCCTGGTTCAAGTCCAGGACGTTCGGTCCCGCCTGCAGGAGGGCGTCGATGAGAGCGGCATCCGCGCGCTCTGCGTCTAGTCGAGCCTCTGCCGCCCGGTTCAAGTACAGGACGTCCGGTTCCGCCTGCAGGAGGGCCTCGATGGGAGCGGCATCCGCATGCTCCGCCTCAAGTTGAGCCTCCGCCGCCCGGTTCACATCCACGACATCCGGTTCCGCCTACAGGAGAGCCTCGATGGAAGCGGCATGCGCACGCTCTGCGTCGAGTTGAGCCTTTCCCTCCCGGTCTTCCTTTAGTATCGCCATGTTGAACCGCTGGTCCGCCTGCACCACGGGGTACTCAGATGCCGGCACGAAGTCGACGTCCATCGTCTCATACCCATCGGGGGCCTTCTGCGCCGCGACCTCCGCCATGAACATTGGATCGGCTTCCTCCTCCTCGTAGCTTGGCTCCAAATAACTCGGGGATTGGCCCACCACAAAGCGAGCTTGGGAACAGAGGTCTGTGGAGCCGACCGTCGCTGCGATTTCTGCACGGTGCTCCGGCGTCAGCATCTTGTAGTAAGTGATCTTGTGGCGCACCATGGCTTTCCGGTGAACTAGGGGATGCTTGATGCGGGCTAGGGGATCGAAAGGTGGGAGAATGGGCTGGAGATTTGGTGTGGTTTTAGGGCATTGGCTGGCTTAGGCCGAGCAACGAAGGTTCTGGTGTGAATAGTGGTTCCGGTGATGACCGGTCAATCGGATTTGACTGTACATCACGCTTGTCGCTTCGCGTTGCAGCCCGGCACGCTGGACCCTCAACATTGCTCACCGAATGGAATGCGCTTTGTCTTGGGTTTTCGCTCGCTTGTGGGACCGCAGTTGAGAGCAAACCGACGTCCCTCCCCTCCCCCGCCCGTGTCATTTATTATACCACCACTCCCTCCGTTTTATGCAGAGTAAATAAAAACAGAGGTGGTATACTAAGGATGAGGATCCCCTGACGTGGTCGAACCCATTGAGTAACTAACATGCAGGGCCTAGCAAGCATGGGGTCCGCCAGTAAGTGACCGAAAGGGAGGGTAAGGCAAGGATACCTTCGTCAGAGGATCCACTTACACTATGCTACTTTGACCAAATGTTAGAGTAATAATATATGACATGCAACTTACACAAATGTTAGAGTAATAATATATGACATGCAACTTACACAAAGCATACATGGTCTAATGCGTTTTTCGAGGTTAACTTTGACCAAATGTTAGAGTAATAATATATAACATGCAACTTACACAAAGCATACGGTCAAATTCGTGTGTGAAAGGAGTTTCTAATGATATAATTTTCACATTATACATCTCATGTACTATTAATGTTGTCAATAGTCAAATTGGAAACCATCTCGAGTACAAATCTAGGAGTACGTATGAATCTAACAATATTTATTGGGAATTGTTGAATGTTGATACCTTTTTGATCAAAGTAGAGATACTTTGACTACACATAAAACTTATATGTAAACTAGAAAGGATAGGAGGGAGTATATTGTACGTTCAAAAACGAAGCGAACATTGAATACCCTTTATATATGATTTTTGCGGATGCTATGGTCATTGGTTCAAAATTTTGAATCCGCCTTAGGTATTACGTGCCCCCAATCGTTCCCTCTCGATTTCATCTCGGGGTCCGGAGATCTATTAAAAGAGGACTAGGGTGGGTGCATGCGAATGATACTCAGTGGAATGTTCAAATGAGGCATGCGGGAGGATGGACTCGACTGGAGGGCGACATGATCGATGGAGAAGAGGGTTGGAGAGGAATGAGAAATAAGCAAACGCCACATGATTCTACTTGAACAGCTCAAATAAACAATAAGTTGCCTCGCTTGGCCTACATAGTGAAAGGCCTAATGCACAACACGGAGCACTGACGCTCGAATATGGCCGGGAAAACAGGGAAACCGACATTGTGGGGCACACCCGTGGGGACGACATAGCGCAGACTAGTCCAACAGAGGAGCTGGCCCACGACCTCCTCACCACCGACAACCGTTCATGTGAGTCATTGGGGCCAACAACGGGGCGCAGCTCCAGCACAGCCTCTAGACACGGCGACCGCGGTGAGCGACACGCTCATATCGTCGCTATACAAGGTCGGTTTCAGTGTGCCGAGGGTGGTGTTAGTGATGTGGCACGACCAATGGTATGTTTGGTTTGTGCCCAAGGTTGCCCCATCAAAGCATTGGGTAGCAAAAATTTTGGTTGAGGTATTGGTTGCCCATGATTTGGCCGACATTGGCAAGAAAAATGAACTAGAGTTGGCTAGAGTTCATTGGCATGCCAAAGAAATGGCAACCATCCAAACAAAGACCAATCTTTGGGTCATGACCAAAATTTTGGTTGAGGTATTGGTTGCCCATGATTTGGACGACATTGGCAAGCAAAATGAACTATAGTTGGCTAGAGTTCATTGACATGCCAAAAAAATGGCAACCATCCAAACAAAGACCAATCTTTGGGTCATGACCAAAATTTTGGTAAGGTGCACTTTGGCCACAATCCAAACACACCCCAACACCCGGCTCGTCGAGGATGCACGGGGCGCTACGACGCGTCCGTGGAGTGGTGTAGCGCGGCCAACTGCATCCTCCGGACTTGAGACCATGCCGGGTCGTCTTGCTTTTTCAATGACATGCGGGGATCGCATGTGAGCAAAGGGCATCTCCAATGTTGCCACGGCCGCAGCTGACTACCCTGGCACTCCAAAACCATGGTCCCTCGCGCCGCCGCGCGGTGCGTTCCCAGCCGGCGCCAGTTACCCGCATTCATGCCGTCCGTCTGTATGTCGTTGTTAAGAGGCTCGGTGCCCGAGGAACCAACTCCGGGGACTTAATGACCCACCTAGACGCTTGGCCTCACCGGAATGCGCTACCTAAAGCGGCAAGGCCCAGCTAACCTCCACACCATAGCGCATCGTCCTCCTACCTGGCACCACATCCGCCATGACCGCAAGTGCGAACGCTCTGCGGAAGAGCTTGTCTTCGGGGATGAAGCTCGAGGTCACCGCCCTCGCTCAAGTCGCCTCTCGCGATGCAATAGCGGCATAGCCGGACGCGGACGCGACCGCACAAGCGGTGGCCACATTGGTGGCCGATGACGGGAGCACCGTCAGCCACGCGTCCTACTTGCCGCCGTCCAACGTCCGGCGCCGTCGAAGTCGGGGACTCCTCTAAGGATGATTAGGGCATGGGAGGCGGCAGGGCATGGTGTGCCAACTGGCCGGTCCGTGTCCCGTGTTCTACTCTTCCTCGCCGAAGACCGCACCTTCACTTCACGGGTCTTGAACCCCGCCCCCATAGATAGAGATCCCAGATGGACGACGTCGGTCGCCGCCATAGAATAGGTTTAGGGTCGAGTTTCTTTTATTTTTCTGTCCTATAAAAGTTCGAAATGTATTGAAAATCTGCCGTGTTTGCAATAATCTCGGCTGGTGTATATGAAGTTTCAAAATAATATACATATTGTAGGAGTACTAGCAAGATGCCCGTGCGTTGCACGGAAGATCAAGACCTTATGGGAGAAAAGGATGAACGAGGGAAAGCCTTATCTGCAAATGTGGAGAGGAGTGCGGGTAAATTTTCATAGTTTCCTTCCTATCCGTTAGATATAGATCAGACGGTCTATATTGCAGGATGACACGCACACCATCATCACCAACTCTGCTTTTTATTGAACCGAGCCAAATCTAACATGCAATGTAAAATAAATACATGGGGTATATACATACACAAACTATCTTAGGCACTCCAATAGTACGTCCACTAAACATTCACGCATTTCACATCTTTCTACATCTACGGGAACCTACAAAAGGGTTAACCTAAATTGCCTCTCTCCCTCCTCCCCTAATTTTCATGGTGGTGGGCCCCTCCCTCCCCCAATATACAATCAACAGCTCACACGTTTCACATTACATTAATTACGTAACTGGGATTACGTAGGTGTAGCATTACTCGTCCTAAAAAACCCAACTAAGCCAACCTCCCAGCATATCACGCGGGAAAAGACCCGTCCGTGCCGTTTTAGTCGGGATTACCGGATTACTAGTAGTAGTATCGATGGATCGTGCGAAGCAACAAATTATTTTTGAGGGGGCGAAGCACCTAGTTTAAAAGGAAAAAAGGCGGTACACTCACAACACTCCTATCGCGGTCGCATTGCACCCCAGACACGTTCGGTCCTGCACACGGCTCACGCAAACGGAACGCGGTTCAGCTTGCCTCTTCACTGACACGTGGGACTGCACTTGGAGAAACTGACCATGCGCCAAACTCCCCCGACCCACCGCGTGAAAATCCCCCCCTCCCACACACCCAAAAATTCCCCTCAAATCCGATTCAACCGCCCTTCGGCCAACTAGCCAATAATATTCCCCAAACCCCCCTCCCCCCTGTCCCCCTCGACTCCATTCGCGCCGCCAAAGCCGCCCACCCCGCCTCGCCGATACGTCGGCACCGCGGTTGGGCGATCCTCTTGCTCCCACAGTATGCTCTCATAGACTGTCGTCCTCTAGCCGCGCCGCCAACTCTGGCTACGTTCTTGTGGAGGCGCACGGCGGTCAGCGCCGCCACCGCTAGTGACGTTCATGTGGAGACGCACGGCGGTCAGCTTCTCCCACGGTACGTGCATTCTAGACTGAGGCCTCATTCATGTCGGTGTAGCGCTTAATGTTAGCTGATAGACATTGTTAATCTCACTATTTGCCGAAGTAGTTTAATGCCAATATGCTCTGCTTAAGAAGCTTCCTTGCCCTATTCTGCACTCAATCTGCTTAGCTGAGATGGCATGCCAAGGCCGATTAGTTGCTAAAATATCCTGCCATATATTTATTGTGACGTAGATTGCCATGGTCTAGTAGCTAATCTGTTAGGTGAAATAGCTCTACGCCGTTTTATACTCGATCTTTGTTGCTGCGATGGCCTTTGATAGTTCGATGACTAAGTGCTCGGCCTCATTGACTGCTGGAACAACCTGCCATAATTTGGCACTCAAATCTGTTTGCTGAATTACCTTTACATATATTTCGTTACTTAGATCTGCTCGGCCAAATATCTTGCCATAGCTTTAGACATCGACCTAGGTATTTTTTCTGGACTTCATAAAAAGCATATATGTTTTTCATGTAATATCTAGTAGAAGAACTAATTTGTATGTCTAACAGATGTACATGACTTGGATAACTTCTGCTCGAAGATTCTCTGCTGCATATGTCGAGGGGGTTGAAAACTTCATGAACTTTATCAGAGCCGAGTACGGTGGTCCGAAATCATATGTGCTCTACCCATGTAGCAGTTGTATGAATTCAGTTACAAGACCCCAGTCAACTGTGCAAAATCATATACACTTGTGTGGGATGTCGGTCACATATACTAGGTGGGTTCATCATGGTGAAGCTGTGAACGTCAATGTTATTGACTACGTGGAAGCAGCAGATCACCATCTCGATCTGGCTGATGCTCAGGTGGAAGAGGAGGAGGAGGTGGTGGTGGAGGAGCCAGTGAGTTTGACCAACATTGAAACAATGCTACGAAATTCTCGTGCATTCCGTGAACTTTCACCTGTAGAAGAAAAAAGGTGGGCCCGCATGTTGGAACAATGTAATGTTGCTGTCACCCCAGGAAATAAGCTGTCAGTATTCTCAGATATGGTCACCTTTCTTCAGGTGAAGACATCTGAGCTGATGACCAACAAATCATTCGATGTGATGTTGGCTGCTTGCCGCAAATCTTTCCCAGATGCGTCTGAGCTGCCACACACCTACAGTAAAATGAAGAATTTCCTTCATGCAGTTGGAATTGGATATGATATGATCCATGTTTGTAATAATAATTGTGTTCTGTTCCATAAGGATTATGCCAACTTAAGTTAATGCCCGAAATGCAAATCATCAAGATGGAAAGATGGCGATGCTGTGAAGAGGATTCCTCATAATGTTCTGAGACATTTTCCAATTACACCAAGATTGCAGAGGTTGTTTCATGATGCTGAAACAAGAGAGGATGTACTGTGGCATTCTAGGAACCAGGAGTACAGAGATCAGAATGTAATGAGCCATCCATCTCATGGTAGTGAGGGGAAAAGCTTCAATGATAAAGACAAAGAGTTTGTTGCTGACCAGAGAAACATTAGACTTGGCTTAGCTTATGATGGATTTAACCCATTTGGCCACCAGAGCGCCACATATAGCTTGTTGCCAGTGCTTGTTATCCCTTACAACATGCCTCCAAATGTCTACACCAAAGAATCAAACTACATGATGGCCTTGCTCATCCCAGGTCGAAAAAGTCCTAGAAAGGATTTTGATTTGTTCATGGAGCCTCTTTTGGAGCAACTTCAACCGCTATGGAAGGGTGTTCTCACTCGAGACCTATATAGCAGCCCACCAGCTCATTTATTTTTGGATGCTGTTATAATTTGGTGCATCCATGATTATCCGGCTTTGGGCACTATGTCAGGGCGAACGACACATGGTTACAATGCATGTGTTCGTTGTGACAGGAATCCGCTATCATACGCAATACTTAGCAAGATCTGTTACATTGGACACCGCCGTTTCCTTGCCAAGGACAAGACACATCCTAGAAAATACCAAAGACATGTGTTCAATGCAAAGCATGAAAACCGTGATGCGCCAAAGAGGCTCACCGCCAATGAGTTGCAAGTGGAATTAGAGAAGGTCAGGCATATTACACCAGGAAACCATCCTGGTAATGGTAGTATGAAAAGGAAGCATGGCAGGGTAGAAGAGATATTATTGTTTTCCTGTAGGTCCACTTTGTGGGACTTGGAGTATTGGGAAGATTTCGATTTGTGGCATAATCTTGATGTGACGCACATCGAGAAAAATATATGTGATAGCATTATCGGCACACTTCTTAATATTGAAGGCAAGACGAAAGATACCTTAAAATCTAGGATTGATTTGACACACATGTGTATCAGAAAGGATTTGCATGTGCAAGATGAAGGTAAACCACAGGATATGGCACCAGCTGTGTACGTCTTGGAAAAGGTAAAAAGAAAGAATTCTGCGAGGTCCTCTCACATGTGAGATTCCCACATGGTTTTGCTTGCAACCCTGAAAGGAGAGTCAGTGCAGATGGAAACAAGGTACAAGGGTTGCAAACTCATGACTGCCACGTCCTACTTCAAAGGGTTTTACCTGTTATCCTTAGAGGATTGGGCCGCCCTGACTTATATAGAGCAGTTGCAGAGTTGGGACAATTCTTCAGGGAACTCTGCAGTAGGAATATCAGGATAGATGCTTTGGAGCGTCTTAGAGACAAGATACCAACTATCCTATGAGAACTTGAGAATATATATCCTCCAGCCTTCTTTGATGTGATGGTGCATTTGGTTGTTCATCTACCTGATGAGGCACTACTTAGAGGTCCAGTACAGTATGGCTGGATGTACCCTATTGAAAGGTGGCTAGGCACTTTCAAGGGATATGTTAGGAATAGAGCTAGACCTGAGGGTTCAATTGCAGAGGCCTACATTGCTACAGAAGAGTTGACATTCTGCTCAAAATACATTGAAACAGCTGATCAGCTTTGCAAAGAGGTGGGTGAAGACAATCTCGGGCTCAATGTTTTCGATTATTCTGTTCGAGTTACAGGGAAGAGTCGACAAGAGGACAAACCTAAAGATTTGGACAAAATGGTTTGGTATGTGTTGAATAACTGTCCTGAGATACTACCTTATATCAAGTAAGTGCAGTACTGCAGCTTATAGATCGTAATCGACTAAACTTGCAGCATATTCTTATATATTTAGACGTTTGACGCGATCACTATGTTGTGCATCATCTACAAATAGGAGTTACTGCCACAAAATCCAAGAAACATTGACAATATGGTTATGGCAGGATTTGCGAAATGGTTCAAGAACCATGTAAGCTTTTGAAGTGCACTGTCAGTTTTTTAATGTATTGAGTACATAAGATGATCAACTTGTCTATTTTCTAACCATAGGTTACGAAGATGCGGGAGGATGGGCAGGCAGTTGATGATGCGCTTTACTCACTAGCAATGGGTCCTGATACTCGGGTAAGACATTATGAATCTTGCATTGTTGGAGATGTGCACTACAACACCCTTGCACGAGACGAAGGCAGGAAGACACAAAATAGTGCCATCATGAGCACGGATACGTATGACAAAGAGATAACTGAAATGTATGCTAAGATAACAGACATTGTTCAGTTGCAGTATATCTCCAGTTTCGAGGATCATCAGTGTGTGGTTCTGTTGTGCTGTCATTGGTATAACCTGTTTTCCAGGATCGCAAAACCCAGAGCTGATGATTATTTCAAATCCATCAATGTCAATGCGGCATACCAGACCAACGAGCCTTTTATTTTGGCAAATCAAGCAACACAGATATTTTTCTTGGAAGGCACATTTGCAGGTAGCGATGACTGGAGAGTATTGCAAGGGTTTGAGCAGAGGAATTCGTTTAATGAAGTTGCAAAAATAGATGATGCTTACATTGCTCCTCATGTACAAGATAACACAGATGTTCCTAATATCTTTGAGAACCATCACATCAATGACACCGCCGAAAAGATTAACTGTCGTGCTGTGGACATACAAGAGTTGATCAAGAAGAAGCCAACGTCCGAGGATGTTGAGGACGAAGAAGAAGATGACACCACGGGGAATTACAATTCAGACTAGTAGACATGGCGAAGATGTTGACACTGCTACTACGGATGATGATTACATTGCTTTTGTCGTATTTGCCTATCAGAAGACATTTTTTATCTACTATGTGAAATTGCGTTTGCTATGAGAACTGAAACCTGATGAACATGTTGTTTAGTATTTTGCTGTGAGAACATCACTTGTTATGTATGCTGATTTGTGTTTGGTGATTGTATGACAACTAAAACATGATGACATTGTTGTTTAGTTGTACTCATATTTGGCTGTGAAACATGAATTTGATGACATAGTTTGCTATTGGACTGCAATTTGCTCGACGTCTTCGAATGAGAACAAAGCTGACCCTACATTGCCTCTGCTATTTATATATTTATATGAGCAAAAGGGGATACCCCCTAATTTCCGTTAGTAGAAATCATTAGATGTTCACAACGCTACGCCCAGCCTGCTACACAGGTTTCAATCATTACTAGTTTCAGCAAAGTGCTCATGTCGTAGCCACTGAATACATCACGAGTGCTACATACACTGCAAATAAAGAGACAATCATCCTAAAGAGCACATCGATTTTGCCAATTATCTTCACAAGCTCTTTCATCTCCTCCTTGCTGTCAGGGCCGTTCAGCAGCTGTTGCTTGGTCATGATCAGAGGAACTGCATCTTTAACCTTCTGCTCTGCATCTTCCTCTTCTGTCGTTCCTTCAGTTACTTGTCCAACACCCCAACCTGCTGGTATTGGGATTCCTCGGCTAACGAAATAATCAGCGTAGTTGCATTCCCCCACATCAACAACTTCCCAGAAATATAAATAACATGAATCTTCCCTTTTCTGCACGAATCAAATTGGAAGATCATCAACCAAACTATTAAAAAATTAGCAACTAAAATCAGCAGAACAACACTTAAACATATTATTACCCCATGATTGTGGTTGAGACGCGACAGATGACTCTACGTGATTTGCAGCAGTGGCACCACAACAACGGCAGCGGGTTGCGATGACCAATCGGCTGCGGTGCGCGTGCCGGCGGGGGTGTGATGAGACCCACAGGCGATGGTGCGGGTGGCGACTTGGCGCACATCTGGTTGTCGCCTATTTAAGAGAAGGTGGACGAGCAGCCAGCGGACATGGTTGCTATGGCCAGAGCTTCTGATGCTAGGCAGAGTAAGTAGAGAAGAGGAGAAGCAAACGCTGGATATGTCAGTTTCATTACTTGCAGAGTAGCATAGCACCATATATAGTCATAGTCTAGGTTTGGATTCGAACTAGTTACAGGAGCACGTCTTTCTTTTTTATAAAACTCGGCAACATCTCTTTACTGGTACACTAGCTTGTTCTGTACGCCTTCCCAAGTCTTTGATTTTCTTTCCCTTTTTTTGCGAGGAAGGGAGGACAAAATTGTGAGTTCCTGGGACTCGAACGCAAGACCTCTCGGTTGACAACCAAGGGTGCTAGTCACTTATGTGGCGAACGTTCCCTGTGAGGAGGACAGCAGAAAAACGCATTTTCCCCGCAATTTTCTTCCTATATATAAAAAAGTATGCTACTTGGTGTCCGCTTAGTCAACAAACGATTGTCCCAGCCTTGACCGTTGTATTGACATTCAACATCTATCGCATTTCTTCAGTCTCTTCTTCATCGAGCCGCCAAAGACAAACCAGCGCCGGCGGAACCGCCTGCTCCCGCCTCCCACGGCTGGCTGTGACCTTCCCCGGCTCCTGTTTGTTCCCGTCCGAGGCCTCACCATCGTCTTCTGCCTTGGTTCGCTCGCCACAGTGCCGCCCTCCGGTGTTGTCAACATGGTCAACAACCGACAGGAATAAGGACCCAGCAGCGGGCGCAGTAATTTTGTTTTTTCGGGGCAGAGAAGGGTATCAACTGGGTTGTGCGGGACCCGTGGCCCGTCTAGCCCAGGCTTTTATTTCATATGTTTAGCACATGACCAGCCCAGTTTGTTTTTTCCTTTTTGAAAATGGCTAGCCAGCTATTTTGTTTTTTTGCTGAATAACCAACGTAGGCCTACTTGCTTTTCTACGCCCTGCTGGGCCGGAAATCTTTCAAGTCGAGGAGGGACGCATTTTCCCCAGAAAATGGGCTATAAGTAATATGAAATGGGCTATAAGTAATAATAAATGGGCTGTAAAATGAAGAAATACAGCAAATAGACAATTAGTTCCAAAATACTGTTTTCTTTCGGATTTTTATATTTTAAATTTCATTGTTTTTGTGCGGGTAAAATTTCATCGAATTTAAATTAAGGCATATTTAGATTTAAAATTAATTTGAATCTGGCTAGAAATTTCAGGTTGTATGCTGTTTGGGATAGATTTGGAGCCTGACTTGTGGGTCTACTAGGTTGACGTGTACTTTGGCTTTGTCAACTTAGTCCACAAACGATTCTAGGAGCAGTGATCGTGATGTTAATCCAACGGCCGTGTTGCTTCTTCAATATCTGATCTTCTTGCCCCAGCCACCCAAACCAGCTCTGGTGGGACTGCCTGCTCCAGCCTCCCATGACCGCCTCTGCTGCCGCATAGGCCGCACCGCCCCACCCTACTTCATTGCTGGCCATGCCATTCCTCTACTCACCCACACCTCCTGTTATTTTCCGGTGATGGCAGCCGGACTAGTAAACACTCGTACTCCCCATTGCGTGGGCAACCATTGCCGAGTCTTCTCCGGCTCCATGTTGTTCCCTTCCTAGGCCTCGCCGTCGTCCACCGCCACGATGCTCTTGGCGCGGCCTGGTCAACGTGGTCAATGAATGACATCCATCGGCCGTGGACTCTACGTGCAAAATAATGATTCCTCCACGTGACAGCTGGGACCCACCGGAAGGGCCTCTGTATTTTGCAAAAAAACGTCCCCCCCGCTAACATGTCGGACCCACCAGCTATATCTTCGCACGCAAGGAAGTGCCTCCTTATTACACACAAAAAAATGAATACCCCCCTGCTAGCTGGGACCCACCATAGTAGGAGGATGACTTGTGGGCCAACTAAGTTGACGGGCATGGAGGGCTTTCTCAACTTAGTCAATATGAACGATTCTAGCTCCAGTGACCGTACGATGTCCATCCAACGGTCGTAGTGCTTCTTCAACCTCTGGTATTCTTGCTCCAGCCGCCCAAAGCAGCGTCGGTCGTGCCGCATGCTCCTACCTCCCGTTGCCGGATGTGCTGCCACGGAGGCCTCACCGCCCCTACTATTCCCACCGCTGGCCTTGCCCTGCGGCGACGGCAGCCTCACACAGCAGCCGAACTAGCGAACCCTCGTACTCCTCTCCGCGCGGGCTTCCACTGCCGCGTCTTCCCCAGTTCCGCGTCGTCCCCTTCCTAGGACTCGCCGTCGTCCACCGCTGTGGTGCTCTCGCCGCGGCCTGGTCAACGTGGTCAAGGAACGACTTCCATCGGACATGGACTATACGTGGAGAGGCTGGCAGCTGGGTCCACAGCCGCAACAAGGAAGTGCCTCCTTATTACGCGGAAAATAATGATTCCTCCACCTGACAGCTGGGACCCACCGGACGGGCCACTGTATTTCGCGGAAAAACGTTTCCCCCTGACTGCTGGGACCCACCAGCTTCATCTTCGCACGCAAGTAAGTGCGTCTGGGCAAAAAAAATGATTTGCCCCCCTGACTGCTAGGACCCACCAGCTACACCTTCGCGCGCCAGGAAGTGTGTCCAGGCAAAATAAACGATTCTCCCCCTGACTGCTGGGACCCACCGGCTACATCTTCGCACGCAAGGAAGTGCGTCCGAGCAAAAAAACGATTCACCCCCTGACTGCTGGGACCCACCAGCTACATCTTCGCAGGCAAGGAAGTGCTTGATAGTCGGGACCCACCTGGTCGAAGCGTACGTAGCGTTGTCATTCTAGTCGCGAACATGTACGTACATACTGGTCGATGTAGAGGCGCGCACATGTCGTAGTAGAGGCGCGCACGTGTCGTAGTAGAGGGCACATAGCATGTACACGAACGTACAGCGGCCAGGGTGCAAGAAAGAAAATACGGCCACGTATGTGTACATACGGGCGGGGTCTCGAACGCCTACTCGCGCATACGTACGGCCCGGGCTCGTGTACATGGCTGGGTTGGAACGGAGAAACAGAGTCGTCGTTGTGTTCATGGGGAGGCAACGGAATGCGTCGTGTTCATGGGGAGACAACGGAATGAGTCGTGTTGATGGGGAGGCAACAGAATGCGTCGTGTTCATCGGGAGGCAAGGGAACACGTGGGAGCCAACCGGCTGGGTCAGAACGGAATGCGTGGTAGTGTTCATCGGGAGGGCTTGGATGGAACAGGCGATGGAAACGAGGCCTGGCGTACCGCAAAACGGAGGAAACGGACCTCCTATGTTTGGAGCGGGGTCCTGTTGATCGGGAGGGGTGTGGCGTACCGCAAAACGGAGGAAACGGACCTCCTACAGTCAAAACGGGGCTCCTGTTGATCGGGAGGGGTGTGGCGTACCGCAAAATGGACAAAACGGACCTCCTATGGTCAAAACAGGGGTCCTGTTGATCGGGAGGGGTGCGGCATACCGCAAAACGGACGAAACGGACCTCCTACGGTCGAAACGGGGGTCCTGTTCATCGGGAGGGGTGTGGCGTACCGCAAAACGGGAATCCACGGGATACTGTTCATCTCCATCGTCGACCTCCTCCAGCCTCGACGGGCTACCGTCGACCTCCTCCAGCCTCCACGGGCTCCTGTTCATCTAGCCTCCACCGCGCGCTACTCCACCGACTACTGTTCAACCACCCCTCGACAGTCTACTGTTCATCCAGCCCTCCAGACCACGGGGTCCTGTTCAACCACCCCTCCACGGGCACCCCTCCACGGGCACCCCTCCACCGTCTACTGTTCATCCAGCCCTCCACAACATGGGGTCCTGTTCATCCAGAGGCAACACCACCGCTCACTGTTCATCCACCCCTCCCCCCCCCGCAACGCTCACTGTTCATCCAATCGATCGGCTTCAGTTTGCAGAAGTAGCGAAGGAATCGCTCGATCAGTTTCAGTTAACAACCATCTATCAATCGCTCGGGTTCAGTAACGCGTAGCTTACAATGCAATCGCTCGGGTTCAGTTAGAGCCCAACGCCTCGGTCGGGTTCAGTTAGAGCCAACGCCTCGCACACACGTGCGTACGTGTACGAGAGAAACCAGCATCGCTCGGCCCCCGACCTCCCACCGTAACCGGGAACTCCCCAAAATTTTCCTCCCCCTCGCTTCTACCACGGTTTTTTCCATCATGGACGGCCCAAAGAATGTCATGGAGCTGCGTCTCCGGCCCGCCCAGGACGAAAAGCCCATTTTCTATCATGATTTTTTGTCATAGAAATAGGAGCCCACCACATCTATGATGATACCGGGTTTTGTCACAATTATCGTCATAGAAGCGTCATATGTATGACAGAAAAAAATTTCGTTCGACCCAAAATGTCACGGATGTGTCTTTTTTTGTAGTGACATCAACTCCATGGCCTCTCCGGTGATGTGTGAGTAGTTTACTTCAGACCTACGGGTCCATAGTTATTAGCTAGATGGATTCTTCTCTCTCTTTGGATCTCAATACAAAGTTCTCCTCGATCTTCTTTGAGATCTATTCGATGTAATCTTCTTTTGCGATGTGTTTGTCGAGATCCGATGAATTGTGGGTCTATGATCCACTTTATCTATGAACAATATTTGAATCTCCTGTGAATTCTTTTATGTATGATTGGTTTATCTTTGCAAGTCTCTTCGAATTATCAGTTTGGTTTGGCCTACTAGATTGATCTTTCTTGGAATGGGAGAAGTGCTGAGCTTTGGGTTCAATCTTGCGGTGCTCGATCCCAGTGATAGAAAGGGAAACGACACGTATTGTATTGTTGCCATCGAGGATAAAAAGATGGGGTGTATATCATATTGCATGATTTTATCCCTCTACATCATGTCATCTTCATTAAAGCATGACTCTATTCTTATGAATTTAATACTCTAGATGCATGCTGGATAGCAGTCGATGTGTGGAGTAATAGTAGTAGATGCAGAATCGTTTCGGTCTACTTGTCGCGGAAGTGATACCTATATACATGATCATACCTAGATATTCTCATAACTATGCTCAATTCTATCAATTGCTCGACAATAATTCATTTACCCAACGTAATACTTATGCTCTTGAGAGAAGCCACTAGTGAAACCTATGGCCCCCGGGTCTATCTTCCATCGTATTAATCTTCCAATACTTAGTTATTTCTATTTCCGTTTATTTTACTTTGCATCTTTATTTCTATTTGTCATAAAAATACCAGAAAAAATATGTTATCATATCTATCAGATCTCACTCTCGTAAGTGACCATGAAGGGATTGACAACCCCTTTATCGCGTTGGTTGCGAGGTTCTTATTTGTTTGTGTAGGTGCATGGGACTTGAGCGTGATCTCCTACTGGATTGATACCTTGGTTCTCAAAAACTGACGGAAATACTTACGCTACTTTGTTGCATCACCCTTTCCTCTTCAAGGGAAAACCAACGCAGTGCTCAAGAGGTAGCAAGAAGGATTTTTGGGGTCGTTGCCGGGGAGATTCGCGCCAAGTCAAGTCAAGATTTGACTCCCAACAATGAGCCATTTATGGCGCCGTTTCCTAGTCAAGACATACCAAGTACCCATCACAAGCTCTTACCCCTCGCATTACATTATTTGTCATTTGCCTCTCGTTTTCCTCTCCCCCACTTCACCCTTGCCGCTTTATTCGCCCTCTATTTTCCGTTCGTCTCTTTCTTGCTTGCCTTGTCGTTATGGCTAGTCCTCTATCTTCTTCGGTGTCTTCCGAGAATGAAGTTCTTAATTTTAAACAAAGGGAGGGAGAAAATCTACAAGATGCTTTGTATAGAATTTGCAATGCTCAAAATAGATCTATCAAGAACAATCTACTTCCATTCTTCTCCACAATTTTTATGTAGGCACTACTCCTTGGTACAGATATATTCTTGATACCATTACTGGAGGGAATTTATTGGGTAGCCAAACTTTTAATTCTTATAACACTATGATAGATTTGTTTGGCTCACCACCTCTTTTGGTTAATGGAACTATATTAACTATGGAACATGTGATGCAAAGGCTTGAAATTATTGAGAATAAATTTGCTACTGTAGAGTTGATTGAGAATTTGGATAAAAAGATCCACAACCAAATTACCCAATATGGATCTAAGGTGGGAGTTACTCTGAATTTTTTTAGGAAAAAGAACCCATAGTTAATGAAAGAATAGAACAAGATTCTACTAGAATCGATAAAATTGAGGGAATTATCACCAACTTGGGGTCCTTTTTTTCTTCCGTTAAAAATACTGCAAATCCTCCTACCAAAATTGCCAAGCTTGCTAATGTTCCTAAAAATAAGGGTGAATCCTCTAGTAAGGAAACTGCGGATTTAAAATCAATAAGTGTTCATCCCAATCTTTTTGCTATCATTAAGGAAGCGTAGGCTACAAATGATTTTCTTGATTTTGTGCCTAGGAGTTTGATAATTAATAAAAATAAAGAAACTCCTAAGAGTTATAGGTGTCTCATTGAAGCATTACCTACCAAAGATGGCAATACCTAGATCTATCCTTGCTTTTATGCCTTGTTGGGAGGCAACCCAATTTTATTTTTATTCCTTGCTTTTTGCTCCTGTTTAGTAATAAATAATTTATCTAGCCTCTGTTTTGGTTGTGTTTTTTGTGTTTAATTAATGTTTGTGCGAACTAGAACCGTTGGGAAGACTTGGGGAAGGTGTTTTTGATCTTGTTGTAAAAAACAGAAACTTTAGCGCTCACGAGAATTGCGGACAGTGTTATTTGGAAAGTGCTATTTTGTTAATTATTTTTGCATATGATTAATAGATAAATTCGTCACGCCCAGAAATTTATTTTAGAATTTTTGGGGTTCCAGAAGTTTGCGCTAGCTACAGATTACTACAGATTGTTCTGTTTTTGACAGATTCTGTTTTTCGTGTGTTGTTTGCTTATTTTGATGAATCTATGGCTAGTAGAAGAGTTTATAAACCATAGAGAAGTTCGAATACAGTAGGTTTACCACCAATATAAATAAAGAATTAGTTAATTACAGTACCTTGAAGTGGTGTTTTGTTTTCTTTCGCTAATGGAGCTCACGAGATTTTCTATTTGAGTTTTGTGTTGTGAAGTTTTCAAGTTTTGGGTAAAGTTTTGATGGATTGTGGAACAAAGAGTGGTAAGAGCCTAAGAGCATCTCCAGCCGCACACCCAACAGGCCCTCCCCAGGAGATTTTGCTGCGCCGGCGTCGAAAAAACGGCGCAGTCGCGCCCCCAGAAGCCCGTTTTTCGCCGGCTCGGGGCGAAATTGGTGCAGGCGGACCCAGGCCGAACCCGACTTCCTGGGGGGGCGCCTCGGGCGCCGGCACAAGCGAAAACGGCGCGTGGGTCCGCCCTGTCGGTGAGGCGAGCACCTCTTCTCGCCGTTTCTTCCCACGTTTCCCCACTTCCCTCCCGTACTCTTCCTTCCTCCCGCCAATCCCCCTCCCGCTCGCCTCCCACCCAGCCGGCCGCCATGCCACCGAAGAAGTACGTCGCCCCCCGTGCGGCGGCAACCGCGACTGCCTCCGTCGCCCAACCGAAGCGGAGGAAGCCGAGGGCGCCGCCGATCAAGCCACCGGGCATGTCAAACGCCGAGTGGAGGACGAAAGTTCAGCAGCGGGAGGCTGTCACCGCCGACCGGCGGAACATGGCCATCGCCAAGAAGGCCCGCGACAACGCGGCGCGCGCGGCTGCAGCTGCCTCGGCGGACCAAATCGAGGCCGAGGCGACTCGCGCGGGGATGATGAAGCCACCCGGAAGCCACGCCCAGTACGCACCCTGGGGTCAGCAAGGCGTGGGCTCTCCGCAACCATGGGGATCGCCCTCGCCGGGCTACGCCGACGGGGACGCGCACGGTGGGTTCAACCCAAACGTCACCTTCCCCCATGGATACCCAGCCCAGCGCACGCCCTCTCCCGCTTCGCCAGCGTACACTACCCTTCATACAAGTACTCGCCGCCCGCCTACACTTCCTCCCCGACGCCCCCGCCACGCCGTGGCCCGCTGCCCTTCTCGCACATCAGCGACACCGACGAGACCGAGGCCGACATGGACGACATCATCACGACAGATTTGGCCGTGGCCGCTGCATCTCCCGGGTTCGTCACCCAGGACGAGGTGGTGGATCTCAGCGGCGGCATGGACGGCGAGCTCGGCTACGTCTACCGCGAGGACGAGCAGGAGGAGCAGGAGGAGGAGGACGACGACGAGGAGGAGGAGGAGCCGACGCCTGCGATGGCGAAGGGGGCAAGAAGAAGCGGGCGGCTAGGACAGGCGAGCCGCGCATCAAGTGGGCGTCCAAGGAGGAGGAATGGCTCGCCGAAGCATGGAAAGTCGTCTGCCTCGACCCGACGACCGACACGAACCAGAGCATCGACATGTACTGGGACCGCATCAAGGCCGAGTTCGACGAGTGCAAGCTCGTCGAACCCTACTTCAAAGGCGTCTACATGCAGCGCGGCTCCAAGGAGATGTCGAACCATTGGGGGCCTATCCAGGGGGCGTGCAACAAATGGCATGGTCGTTGAGGAGGTCGCGGCTCGCCCGGAGAGCGGCGCCAGCGTCGAGGATCAGGTATGCCACGCCAGCCTCCCGCCTCTCTTCGCCGTGTACGCGCGCCAACTGTTTGTCCCTCCACGCAGTTGCTGCACATGTTCACCCTGTACAGGCAGAACAACAGCGACACCGAATTCAAGTACCTCCACGTCTACTAGTGCATTGACAAGTGCGAGAAGTGGGCGGAAGTCCGGCGCACCCTCGACAAGGCCAGGGAGACCTACAAGCCGGATGCGCCGACTCCTGGCGCATCGGACGGGCGGCCAGACGGCAACAAAGTTGTCAAGAAGGGAAAATACACCGAGACGGCCACCGCTCGAGTGGAGGAGTCCACTGAGCACTGCCTCGCTGATGCACAGGCCCGGGCCGTCTTCGTGAAGAGAAGACCGAGGCGCGGTGGTCGGCGTTGATGTCGAGCACAGCCGTCAAGCTCGAGCTTCTCCGGACAAACGTCGCCGCGAAGAAGAGAAACACCGACCTGGCTTTCCTGCTGGGCGGGGCGGACATGCTCTAGAGAACCGACGAGGCGGTCAAGGCGTGGTACTTGGCGGAGCGCGGCCTCATCCTGAACCAGCTTCCCTCGACAAGGCCGCCGACGCCGACGCACATGCCGCCGCCGCCACCAAGCCCGCGCGGCGATGCCTCCACGATGCCCAGCACCACCGAAGCCGCGCAGACACCGCCCACCGCAGAGGCTGCTCCGACACCGCCAAGCCCGCGTACGCCAACTCCGCCAACGCCTAGGGCAGAGCCCACCGAGTGAAGCGCACGCGAACTTCTGCCACTCTGTTTTTTGTACGCCGAACTGTGGCTTGCGATCTCACGACTTGTGGCATCTTTTGTGAGCAGGAACGACCAAGTTCGAATTTTTCGTGTCCTGGGGGCGGCGTCTGGGGGCGTGACTGGGAGCTAGGTCGCCCCAGGGGCAGAACTAGCGCTGGTTCGCCCCAGACTGCCCTTTTTTAGCGCCCTGGGGGGCCGAACGGCTAGTGATGCTCTAAGCTTGGGGATGCCCATGGCACCCCAAGGTAAAATTCAAGGACACCAAAAACACTACAAGAAATATGTTAATCCATGACGGATTTACGGTGACATCTTCAAAATCTGTCATGGATGGCCTGGTAGAGCCCCACAAGCCCGCTCAAGCCCACTCAAGCCCGCATAACCAGCTCCCCGTATAAAAAGCTAACCCTAAAACCACCTCCTCGACTCCTCCTCTCTTCCTCCTCCGTAGCGGCACAGCCAACTCTCTCTCTCGCCCCTCTCTTTCTCTCCCCCACGCGGCTCCTCGCCGCCACCGCCCCAATTCCAACGACTTTCGACGGCTATGGCCAGCGCGCAGCACACCCTCTTCTTCCCCTCACTCTGCTCCTTCCTCCCCTCGCCACCAGCGCTTGCCCACAAGCCCTCCCTATGGCTAGGGTTTCAGCGCCGGCGAGGCTTCAACGGATCTGGCGGCTCATCTCTGGCCATCGCGTGTTCCTCCACCACCATCGGGCAGCTCGACCTGTGGTTGTCCTCCCCGACCGTCGGGCAGCTCGATCTATTGCTTCCTCCATGATAGCGCCACAACAAGGCCCACTGCTGCCCTTCCAGATGCAGAGCAGCTCGACATCAACTTCCCTCCCCGACCGCCGGAACTCGCGTTAGTGCACTACCCTGATGCCGGAGCTCGTGTCGCTGTCCTCCCGCCACCACTGAAGGTAACTTTTGAATTTTCAGTCAAATCTAATATGTTGAACACTCGTTAGGCTGTGCATATTTCAATAGATTCTGAATTTAAAGGGAATGTGAATGTTCTGCCTATGTGATTTTTTCCATTGTAGTTGAGTGTCAAAGTTTGTGAAATTTGCTTGAGGGCCATCCGGTCAAGTACATCATGAAGAAAGGGAAGGTAATTCATGGCAACCCACTGAACCTTAGTCCTTATTTCAGTTAGTATGCATTTGAATCAGTTCTGTAAGTATTCAGTTAGGAAATAAACACTTTTGGGAAGGCATAATTCTAATTGGGTTTAGTTGAGACAACATTTTGTGTTAGGGGCTGTTTGGTTCTTGCTTATAGCTGCCCTGCCAATATTGGCTTGCCAATTATTTGGCGTGGGATTCCAACGCCCAAGGTTGGCCAAAAATTTGGCAAAAATCTGTGAAGAAAGGACTAGAGGACTCATTGGCAGCCAAATATTTGGCAACAAAGCAAACATCATATAAGGGATTTGGCGTGACCAATATTTTGGTAGGGTGAGTTTGTTCATAAACCAAACAGCCCCTTAGTAATAATGAAATGAAACTGCACATCAGACTATCAGACTAATTTCTTCATTCTGGAAAATATAAATGGTACATCTCTAGCCTGATCGACACCGACAATATAGCAGTAGCAGTAACTTTTCAGTTTTGGTTTTGTTAAGATTTAATCTTGGCCTTTCAGCTTCGGCGAATTTTTTTTGCTTGCTTTAACATTAGCTTGATGGGTGTACATTTACCCTGTACTTATTTCTGTGCTTACAACCAACTAGCAACACCATTTTAACTCCTTAAAACCATTCGCTCTTACTATTCATGATGTTGTAAATTTCTGTAAGGTATTCGAAAGTAGTTCAAGTATTTATACATTTGCATTACAATATCTTTTCTAAGTTATGCCTTTGGTGATTCGTTTGAGACAACAACCAAGGAGCTTGAGGCGTTGCATGTTGAATAAAATCTGATTGGTACTTGACCTGACTTCAAATCTGACTATTTACTTGGTGTAATGGGCTCAACACTTGTAACTAACACAATATACTATTTATCATCATTCATTCTCATAGTTCATGATACTAAATTTTTTGTAGGGCATTAGAAATTACCACCCGTTTGCATTACAATATCTTTCCTGGAAATTACTATATATTGGTTTCAACAAGTTTGTTATTGCTACTGATTCAGGTATGAGTGACCTGCCTAAGTGCACAATATGGTTGTGGTTTAATCTGGAACCAACGAACCTGACGTGTTGCATGTCAAACAAAATGATGAAACAAATGTAAGTACTATGCAGCATTGTTTGGTCTGTTCTGTTGTTTACTAGATCTATACTCCTTTTGTTGTCACCTTGTTTACAAATAAGCTGTTTAATTTCATTACTGTTTCCTGCTATAAATAAATCTCAATGCTGGTCAAGTGGGCAACCCCTAGATCTGAGCATATATAATTGATATGCATAGTAGTAACATGGATAATTAAATCAACTTAGGTTTGTTAATTTTTTCGACGGATTTATATGGCCTGAACTGCTGCTGCTATGGTACTTCGAGTTATGTGGTGTACATTCTATTACGTTTTCACTTAGGTCATCTTGATTAGACTTTCATTTTACACACTTTTCTTCAAATTAATATTAAGCAACCTCATGTTTATTCCTTTTTATAGTAGATTCTTTGTTATTCCCATTTGTAGGCATTGTACGATTTAAAACTTTTGGACATGTAATTCACTTTTTAAGTTGGTTCTAATTCTCTTATTTCTACTATGTATTCATATATCTACAAATGTTCAACGCTGTTGTGAATATTGTAGGTATGATTGTGTAGCAGGCTACTTGCTGTCTATTGCAATCCGTCTCGACATGATAATTGCCATCAGGAGTGCCGACGGCAAGAACCTGAATAACAACCTCGATATTTTTTATGTTGTGTTGATGTAAACTAGAAAGTGATGGTTCCTAACCATGATATGTGATGTATTTCGTCAATTGGTGTTGTAAATCATCATTTCATGGTGTATTTTGTAAACTGTGATCTTGTAGATACTGATGTATGGCTGAATAATTACTAGGCGATTATGTGTATTGTACTGCGATATGTGATGTACTTTGGAATAAGTACAGCAATATGTGATGTACTCTGGAAATATGTTGTCTTGGGCCAAAATTGGCATTGTGATTTGCATAATGTATTATGATAAAGAAACTGTACTGTGTTAGAATTGGAATGGCTAATTGGCCGGGCTAAATTAAACTTGTGCCTAAATTTGTGATGGTTTCTATGATGAAAAATAGAGTCCACCTAGGCACCCAGGTCATCCCAATCGGTCAATCAAATATCCTACGTGGTGTCAAGTCTATGACGGTCTTTTCTGTCACAAAGTCATGGGCCTAGTCTGGGTTGGGCGGGCCTTAGGGCAGATCTATGACAGCCAAGGACCGTCAAGGATGGTACGATGTCAAATTATGATGCGATATACATGACGGATTTGAAATCCGTCATGGACGTGCATCCATGATGGTTTTTGATTGACCCGTGACAGACTGAGTCCGTCATGGATTAGCAGGTTTCTTGTAGTGAAAGCCTAAGCTTGGGGATGCCCCGGAAGGCATCCCCTCTTTCGTCTTCATCTATCAGTAACTTTACTTGGAGCTATATTTTTATTCACCACATGATATGTGTTTTGCTTGGAGCGTCTTGTATGATTTGACTCTTTACTTTTTAGTTTACCACAATCATCCTTTCTGGTCACACCTTTTGAGAGAGACTCACATGATTTGAAATTTATTAGAATACTCTATGTGCTTCGCTTATATCTTTTATGCTCTATAGTTTCTGCTCTAGTGCTTCACTTATATCTTTTAGAGCACGGCGGTGGTTTTATTTTATGAAAATAATTGATCTGTCATGCTTCACTTATATTATTTTGAGAGTCCTTTAGAACAACATGGAAATTTGCTTTTAGGAATAATATAAAAAAATCATAGAAGTTCATTGAATACTATGAGAAGTTTGATACTTGATAATTGTTTTAAGATATGGAGACGGTGATATTAGAGTCATGCTAGTTGAGTAGTTGTGAATTTGAGAAATACATGTGTTGAAGTTTGTGATTCCCGTAGCATGGACGCATGGTGAACCGTTACGTGATGAAGTCGGAGCATGATTTATTTATTGATTGTCTTCCTTATGAGTGGCGGTCGGGGACGAGCGATGGTTTTTTCCTACCAATCTATCCCCCTAGGAGCATGCGCGTAATTCTTTGTTTCGATAACTAATAGAATTTTGCAATAAGTATGTGAGTTCTTTATGACTAATGTTGAGTCCATGGATTATACACAGTCTCACACTTCTACAATTCCTAGCCTCTCTAGTACCGCGCACTTTTCGCCGGTACCATAAACCCACCATATACCTTCCTCAAAACAGCCACCATACCTACATATTATAGCATTTCCATAGCCATTCCGAGATATATTGCCATACATCTTTCCACCGTTCTGTTATTATGACACGCTTCATCATTGTCATATTGCTTGCATGATCATGTAGTTGACATTGTATTTGTGGCAAAGCCACCATTCATAATTTTTCATACATGTCACTCATGCATCATTGCACATCCCGGTACACCGCCAGAGACATTCACATAGATTCATATTTTGTTCTAAGTATTGAGTTGCTATTCTTGAGTTGTAAGTAAATAAAGTGTGATGATCATCATTATTAAAGCATTGTCCCATGTGAGGAAAGCATGATGTAGACTATGATTCCCCCACAAGTCGGGATGAGACCAGACGAAAAAAAAGAGGCCAAAAAGAAAAAAAGAAAGAAGTCTCAAACAGAAACAAACAAAAAATGAGAGAAAAGAGAGAAGGGACAATGCTACTATCCTTTTTCCACACTTGTGCATCAAAGTAGCACCATGTTCTTCATATAGAGAGTCTCTTGAGTTACCACTTTCATATACTAGTGGGAATTTTTCATTATAGAACTTGGCTTGTATATTCCAATGATGGGCTTCCTCAAAAGGCCCTAGGTCTTCGTGAGCAAGCAAGTTGGATGCACACCCACTTAGTTTCTTTTGTTGAGCTTTCATATACTTATAGCTCTAGTGCATCTGTTGCATGGCAATCCCTAGTCACTCACATTGATATCTATTGATGCGCATCTCCATAGCCCGTTGATACGCCTAGTTGATGTGAGACTATCTTCTCCTTTTTGTCTTCTCCACAACCACCATTCTATCCCACCATAGTGCTATATCCATGGCTCACGCTCATATATTGCTTGAAGATTGAAAATTTTTGAGAACATCAAAAGTATGAAACAATTGCTTGGCTTGTCATCAGGGTTGTGCATGATTTAAATATTTTGTGTGGTGAAGATAGAGCATAGCCAGACTATATGATTTTGTAGGGATAACTTTCTTTGTCCATGTTATTTTGAGAAGACATGATTGCTTAGTTAGTATGCTTGAAGTATTATTATTTTCATGTCAATATTAAACTTTTATCTTGAACCTTTCGGATCTGAACATTAATGCAACAATAAAGAAAAAATTACATTGAGAAATATGTTAGAAAGCATTCCACCTCAAAAAAATTTCTTTTATCATTTACCTACCCGAGGACAAGTAGGAATTAATCTTGGGCATGCTTGATACGTTTCCAATGTATCTATAATTTTTGATTGCTCCATGCTATTATATTATCTACTTTGGACGTTAATGGGCTTTATTTTACACTTTTATATGATTTTTGGGACTAACCTACTAATCAGAGGCCCAGCCAAAATTGCTGATTTTTTTGCCTATTTTACGGTTTCGCAGAAAAGGAACATCAAACGAAGTCCAAACGGAATGAAACCTTCGGGAACGTGATTTTCTCAACAAACGTGATCTAGGAGACTTGGAGTGGGCGTCAAGAAACGATTGAGGAACCATGAGGCAGGGGGGCACGCCTACCCCCTGGGCGCGCCCTCCACCCTCGTGGGCCCCTCGTTGCTCCACCCACGTACTTATTCCTCATATATATATATATCCACATACCCCCCAAACATCCAGGAGCACCACGAAAACCTAATTCCACTGCCGCAACCTTCTATACCCGAGAGATCCCATCTTGGGGCCTTTTTCGGAGCTCCGCCGGAGGGGGCATTGATCACGGAGGGCCTGTACATCAACTCCATGGCCTCTCCGATGATGTGTGAGTAGTTTACTTCAGACCTATGGGTCCATAGTTATTAGCTCGATGGCTTCTTCTCTCTCTTTGGATCTCAATACAAAGTTCTCCTCGATATTCTTGGAGATCTATTCGATGTGTTTTATGCTACTTTGCGGTGTGTTTGTCGAGATCCTATGAATTGTGGGTTCGTGATCCCGTTTATCTATGAACAATATTGGAATCACCTCTGAATTCTTTTATGTATGATTGGTTTATCTTTGCAAGTCTCTTCGAACTATCAGTTTGGTTTGGACTACTAGATTGATCTTTCTTGCAATGGGAGAAGTGCTTAGCTTTGGGTTCAATCTTGCTGTGCTCGATCCCAGTGGCAGAAAGGGAAATGACACGTATTGTATTGTTTCCATCGAGGATAAAAAGATGGGGTTTATATCATATTGCATGAGTTTATCCCTCTACATCATGTTGTCTAACTTAAAGCATTACTCTATTCTTATGAACTTAATACTCTAGATGCATGTTGGATAGCGGTCGATGTCGGTGTCAAAACCGGCGGATCTCGGGTAGGGGGCCCCGAACTGTGCGTCTAGATCGGATGGTAATAGGTGGCAGGGACACAATGTTTTACCTAGTTTCGGGCCCTCTTGATGGAGGTAAAACTCTACGTCCTACTTGATTAATATTGATGATATGGGTAGTACAAGAGTAGATCTACCACGAGATTAGAGAGGCTAGCCTATGGAATGATTTTATGTTGTCGTTGTTGTGTCCTACGGACTAAAACTCTCTGGTTTATATAGACACCGGAAAGGGTTAGGGTTACACAAGGTCGGTTACAAAGGAGGAGATATCCATATCCGTATTGCCTACCTTGCCTGCCACGCCAAGTAGAGTCCCATCCAGACACGAGAAGAAGTCTTCAATCTTGTATCTTCATAGTCTAACAATCCGGCCAAAGGATATAGTCCGGCTGTCCGGAGACCCCCTAATCCAGGACTCCCACAGTAGCCCCTGAACCAGGCTTCAATGACGATGAGTCCGGCGCACAGTATTGTCTTTGGCATTGGAAGGCGGGTTCCTCCTCCGAATACACCACGGAAGAATTTGAATACAAGGATAGTGTCCGACCCTGCAAAATAAGTTCCGCATACCACCGTAGAGAGAATAATATTTTCGCAAATCTAATTTGCTGACTTGTTTTGGCAGCATGACGTTATGTCATGGCCCGGTGATTATTCGAACCGTTTCCTTAAACTAGCCCCGCACATAACGCGAGGCAGTTTTTTGACACGTCTTGTCAAAGCAGAGATCGTGTCCCCTTATTACGGGATTCTCATCAATACGGGCGTGGGTAACCCAACCGCGCCATCGATTATGGCGCTTGGGGGATAAGCGAGTCTTACCAGGCTAGTGGGGGGCGCATAGTTTCGTCTGCCCATATAAAGGGATAAGGATTCACCTTTTCATCCACGCCTTCCTCCTCCTTTGCTCATCCATTTTCGCACACTCAAGCTCTAGCACCCAAGTCTGCACTTCCCACCTCAACCTTCCCCCACCATGTTCGGAGCGGGAGGCAGGTGGATGGTCTCCTCCGTCACGGAGGGAGACATCAAGAAGCTGAGGAGAGCCGGATGCCTGCCCAACGACATCACGCACTGGCTCCCAGATGAGGGGCAGCTCATCCCCACCCCCGGGCCCCATGAGAGGGTAGTGTTCCTTACCCATTTCCTCCGCGGACTGGGATTCCCTCTCCACCCATTTGTCCAGGGGCTCATGTTCTACTACGACCTGGATTTCCACGATCTGGCCCCGAATTTCATCCTCAATATCTCGGCCTTTATCATCGTGTGCGAGGCCTTCCTCCGCATCAAGCCCCACTTTGTTTTATGGCTGAAGACCTTCAATGTCAAGCCGAAGGTTGAGGGCGGCCGCCAGGCAGAGTGCGGAGGCGCCATGGTGGGCAAGATGCCCAACGTTACATGGCTCGAGGGCTCCTTTGTGGAAACCATAAAGGGGTGGCAATCGGGTTGGTTCTACATCACCGAGCCGCGTGACCCTACATGGGCAGCGGCCCTCGAGTTCCGATCTGGCATCCCCACGCGGCTCACCTCCTGGAAAGAGAAGGGCCTGTCCTGGGGTAGTTCAGGAGAGCTGACCGGACTCCAAACATGTATTCAAAACATGGTGAACAAGAAGCTCAAACTCGTCAACGTGGTCCAGGTCATGCTCCACCGCCGGATCCTCCCGTGCCAACAACGGGACTTCAACTTGTGGGAGTTCGACCCGGCGCAACACCGGACTCTGAACAGGCTCTTCGAGACAACTCACGAAGATGCCTGGATGGTGTTGTTCAAAAGCGCCGAGGTCCCCCCTCCCATTACAAAGGATCACGGATTCAGCGCGAAGTACCAAGCCAGTGCGGTAAGCTGTTTTACCTTTGACAGGATACTTATCTTTTATAGATTGACTCCATGCGGGACCTAAACTCCCGTACCTTTGATAGGACTGGCAGGAGATGGCCGGACAGATCGACTGTTTGGCTCCTTTGCCCGAAGGCCCAGCGGACGCTCTTCTAGCGAAGATGCTGACTCCGGCTCCTTATACGGTGCCGGAGAAGACCAAGAAGGCCAAGGGAACCTGAAAGAGTTCCCGACGCCAGGCGTCGTCGGACTCACCGCCCGATGACTCTGCGGCACACTCCTCCCCCGAAGACGAGGAAGAAGAAGAAGATGCTCCCCCTCCAGCTGGGGGAGATAAGAAAAGGAAGGCCGCCCCAACTAGGGGGTCCAAAGGGTCCAAGAAGGGAAGGACTCTCCTTCCGGACAGTTCCACCGCCGCCGACGAAGGCAAAGACGAGTGGTTGCCCAGGGCCAAGCCCCTGGGGAGATCGTAAGTATTCGGATACCAGAGTAACTCATAGCATTCCTTTGTCGCACTGCTTTCCCTAACGCCGAACATAATTATGCAGGCCGCCACGAGCCAGTATCGATCTATCATCGGACGGCTCCCTTGGCTCGTCGGACATGGATAGCGATCCAGTCTCAACCACCACCTCCCCTCATCCTGCTGACGACGCCGAGGTGCTGTCTCAAGAGGCACTGAGTCGAGGGGAGACAGTCCCGGAGGCGCCTCAAGGCGACCTTCAGGATTCCGGGAGCCGAGGGGATGGGGCCCCTGAGAGCTCAGAGTTCGGCCCTCAGCCGAACACCGCGCCGGAACCTGCAGTGGTTCCGGGCTCGGGCAGGTGACCTCCTTCCAAGAGGGGCAAGACGCCTGTGCCGGTGATCTCTGTCCATCCAGAGGCGCCAGACAATCTGCTGGAAGCGCTTCGCGGCTCTTCCATCAACGAGGAGCACCGTACTATTATGAGTGCGGTGGTCCAGAAGGTTCAGTCCGCCAAGAGCGGATTGACTGAAGCATGTGCCAGGCTTCTAACAAGCTTTGAGGTAAGTGTTTTTAGAATATAGGAAAAATATTACCGCATAGACAGTAGCCCCTGATGCTTTGTTCGGTGTTCACAAAGAAAAGTCGAACAGAGGATCAAATAATATCGAAGGAGTCTAATATAAGTATGTCAATACGCGTATGCAGGCTTTGCTGCTCGCGTCCGCAGCACTGACTATGGATGTTGCCGTACTGAAGCAGTACCTCGAGGGGTCCAAGAAAAAGCTCGGCCTTGCCAAGAGGCAGCTCGAGAAGAACAAGGGTAAGTAATACCCTGTCTATAGATATGTATATATAAAAAATACGTGATTGCAAAATGACAGGATCATCGTATATTTGCCAGGGGCCACGACCGAGGTGGCGACCCTGAAGCAAGCGCTAACCAAGGCCGTAGATAAAGCGGCCAAGGAGCGCACCAGCGGGAAAAACAGGAGGCTCGGGTGGGCGAGGTGCAGCAAGAGCTCCAGGCTCTCAGGACGAAGCACGAGGCGTTGGAGCTTGACTCGAAGACGTGAGAGTATGAGCTTGCCGCGGCCCTCGAGGGCGCAAAAAATGCCAAGGCCAAACCCCAAAAGGCCCTCCAGGAGATTGACACAATGAAGAAGATAACGGTGGGTAAGGCATTCTATATGCAGAGCAAGCATGTAAAAGTAAATTGCCGATTACTTACCCGGATTCGGAGCTCTCCAGGAGAATTCAAAGATTTGCCCCGCAGCGTGTCGGATGCCGCACAATTTTACTAGGCCGAGGAGGGAAGCTCAACGAAGAAGCTGTTCTGGCTCAGTATACTGGGACCGAACACCCGATGCCTCTAAGCGACCAGCTAAAGGAGCTGGTCGAGCTGCACAAGGCAGCCGAACAGGCCATGAAGGGCCTTATAGTCTGGCTGTGGCATGGCGACGCCCTTCCGAACAACTACTTCGACCTGGTGAGGCGGCTTGTAGTTGCCTGCCCACGGCTGGAGGTCATCAAGCGGTCCGTCTACATCGAAGGTGCACGCCGGGCTTTCGCCCATGTGAAGGTGCAATGGGCCAAGCTAGACGCCGTGAAGCTGATCAAGGAAGGGCCGCCGCAGGGCAAGGAGCATCGCACCCCCGAAATTTATTATGAGGGTGTCCTGAAGGGTGACCGTCTTGTGGCGGACGAATGTTCAAAGGATGTAATATTTGAGTAAACTTGCTCGTGTGATCCTGTATGATGAAAACTTGTTTCATATGCGCTATGCAACGCTTGTGTGAATTTAAAATATTACCTTCTGTTTGGCTGTTTATCCAATCTGAGAGATGGCTAGTGCTCAGCTTCTGCCCCCATGCCACGAGTGTTGGGGTGTTCGGGATAAATCTGAGCACTCTTGTTCCCATGTTTGGGTCCTTCGAGGGAGGTGCTCAGCACAATGAACAAGGCAACCAGACTAATAATGCTTTATCACTCTCACTTAGCGATAGAATTCTATAATTTTAAATTTCGGTGAAGCCCCTGGTATTCGGAAGGCCGAATTCGGGGCGCGATACACGCCTTTAAGCCGGAAAGGGCTGGCCCCTCACCCTAAGCGGCATAAGTCTTTAGGGACTCGAAAACGTCGCCGAACAACGACCAGTATCTTGCCTTATCATGACATTTAGTTTTAGCTTTCTCTACTGAGGTTCTCAACCCGGCAGAACCGGGGCACAATTGTAGTAGTTCTCCTAGCACTACCTTAGCCGATACAGCGGAACGTAAGGTACCAAAACATAGGAGCCGGGCAAACCCAACATTTGACCAAAGACATGATTCGGAGTCGTTGCATATAATGCTATAAGTTCGGGGTGCCGCACTTGTGAAAGTGTTCGGCCTTTTCACAAAATATTGTGGGGTACGTAAGCCCCTAGTGTATTGGCCGTACCAAAGTGTACGGTTGCAAGGCGTCATTAATGAACATACACATATATATATATATATATATATATATAACAAGAATGCAACAATAGTCATGATGGTATGTCACGGTGTCCTGGACTAGGGGGTACTCACCACGTCGTCTCCCGATCTATTAGATTGGGCCGAGGCCCCCCATGGTCGTATACTCATGGGCTAGTTCGGAGAGCTTCTGCATACAAGGAAGATTCCACAAAGACTTGGCGATCAAGACAAGGACTTCTCCCCACAGGCGTATTCGGCTAGGACTCTTGTTAACCTAGACCTCTGGTGCATTATATAAACCAGGGCCAGGCTAGTCAATAGAAGAGACAACAATCATACCATAGGCTAGCTTCTAGGGTTTTAGCCTCTACGATCTCGTGGTAGATCAACTCTTGTAACACTCATATCATCAATATCAATCAAGCAGGACGTAGGGTATTACCTCCATCAAGAGGGCCCGAACCTAGGAAAACTTTGTGTCCCATGCCTCCTGTTACCATCTGGCCTAGACGCACAGTTCGGGACCCCCTACCCAAGATCCACCAGTTTTGACACCGACATTGGTGCTTTCATTGAGAGTTCCATTGTGTGATCGACAAAAGGATAGATGGTTCGCCTACAGATCAACTGCGACTTCGGCATCTTCGTCACCAGTTCGACTGGTCACCTTGGTTCGACCAAGAATTGCACCCCGTGTTCGGATCACCATGTTCGGACGAGGGCCTTCATCAAACATCAACTCCGATCTCTATCAAGATCACGGAGGAATCATCTATGGAGCTCGGGGGCTCAACGTCAACATAGCCCTCAAGCGACCATGCTGTTTTTTTTGGACAGCGAACTCGTAAATGCCGCCACCACATCCTCGAGTATCGCTTTGATGATTGCTTTGGTGGAATTGTGTGGATATGAGTCTATAACAACCCTGGAAAATTTCATCGAGTTCCGACAGAGGAATCTTTGGCAATCCACGATATACCGGAGCCCTGTCAAATCTGGATGGGAATTAGGATGAGTTTAGGGCGTGGTGTCCAGCTTCTAGCTCGGACATCCTTTGGAAGATCCAACCGTTGATCGGCTGAGGAATTCCTATATCTACCACCTCTCCAAATTGCAGCTCGATCCGACCGTCCAAACTCCGGGAACCTTCCGATTAGTGCATCACTTTTCGGATCTATTTTTTGCCCGAAAACGAATCCGACGTGAGTTCATCTTTTTTATGAACGGGATTTTGGACATCCCTTTTGAAGGGAGTTTTGTATGGGGTATTGTGTTTTGTTCCCGAACACATCCCACTAACTTTAAGATCTTTTGAACATGATCTTCAACATCATGCTGGTGTCAGACCAGTGCGACAATATTACTCCACGGCTGCCGACCATCGCTAGACACGTCGTCACTTTAGCCGAGCTCAACTTCTTTGGATCATCATCTCGGCAAGCCGAACAAGAGTCCGGCATCGCGAAGGATAAATCATCTTCAACATTGCCGCCCCACGGATTACACGGAGCGGGCATGCCGGCATCGCCGCACGGTCGCTTCATCAAGCCGGCATCGACCACGTCACGACCTGCATCGACAGGGCTGCACTATTGCTTCTTCAAGCTGGTGTCTATCACGCCGACCTACTTCGACTCATCGGCTCACGTCGAGGCTTCGACATCTCAGCTGGACCGGGGGCTTTGCCATCGCTTCATCAACCTACTCCGGACACTTCGGCGTCACTAGCCGACCAGCTCCGTCACGTTAGCTGGGCCGAGGGCTTTGCCTCGGCGAGTCAACCTTTACCAACATTGCCATGCTGTCGTTTTATCACCCATTAGGCAATGGGTGTGCGGAGCGAGTCCCAATTTTGGGAATCACCTTCCTTCAGATTGCTACAACAAATAAACCAGGTGCTATTAATCCCAGTATTTTTTGCTTGTTCAGGTTCATTTATCCCAAGGAATTATTACTCTGGTTTGTCCATGATATGTACACAAGTCTATCAAATGGTGACTACATTAACGACGATCGCGTGGTGGTTCCATCAGTTTCCGTACATAGTCCGGCGAACGCCGCATCCGGAGCTCGGACCGACCTGTGAATTCAGGCTTTGCCACACCTTTACTACATCACGCCGACGCCCTGCATCAACATTGACTTCGGCGCCAGGCCATATTTCTTCTATTCCTCGCTTTGCATAAATTATTTATTATGCAACATTTTTTTAATTATCATTATTACTATTATCTCCGATTTGCACTATTTTTTGTGCACAGGAAAATGATCTGGCGACTTCAGTGTCACTCTGCCGGTCTGCATTGACCGTGCTATGTCACTACTTTGGCGTGTCGAGCTCTCCGCTCCGCCACCTCGAGACCAGCTTGGGGGATGGAACCTTGGCCCGCATCAAGCTCGGACCGCGTCATCAATACCGAACACATTAACCAGCTAAGTCACTTTCATGCTCAGAGCTTTAATTTCTAACTTGTGTTCGGTTCGACCAAGCATTATACTTTTTTGGAAAAAAGTTGCTTGTAAAAAATTTCCTTGTCCAACTTTGTTTGTGACGCATGAATTCAAATACCTAATTCATTTGGGGGCTTCCTTCATGAAGCTTTTCCACTTGCATATGATTATACTTGTATGGCTTCGTTCCTTGTTTGTGTATTACGCCACAATATGCACCATATTGACTTAAGCGTTTTGCAAGCTGGGTTGCCTCGCTCCTGTGTTTACCCCTACGTTCCCGATTGTTTGGCTAGGGAGTAAAGGGAGTACCTCTGCGATTGTCACGATCGGGTCGCCCGAGCCAGACCTCAGACTGGGTGAAGCCGAAAGCTAGCGCTCTTATAGTTTTCAATGATGGTCGACACACAACGGAAATCATGAGTACAAAAACTCTATTGCACAAGTCTCATAATAACAATGAGCACCGAAGAAAGGTATCGGTGGGGGTACTATTTTCTTTGAAGATGCTTCTTACACTTCACGGTAATATAGCATAAGTTCCCTGAGCGCGCTTTGTCTGTTACAGCCTTATGGCCTGATTGCCTGGTTATTGGAAACACCGTTGATATTCTCGACCGATGGAGTACATAACACTTTTCGGTCCCTGACCGAAGAGGGAGAAGCTGACGGTCGGTTAAGACGCGTTTAAAGTTCGGTTGAACATAGATATGATATAAGTACTTCGGTACATGCAATCATTCTTCTACCCAAGTCACTTGGGGGCTCTTAAGTTTATTTGAGCCATTTTATAATAAGTGTACTTCTTCTTAGTCGTTGCGAAGTTTTATTATTAGTATTTATCACTCCTTTTTTCGACACGAGTGTGCGGTCACTAGCCGGGGAGCCTAATTTCTCTCTCAAAGCCGCTAGAGTTTAGTTTGCTAAACTGGCCTGATGAGAAGTACTCCGCCCTTGGGATAGGAGGTTGAAGCCATAGGATGACCCGCTCGAAATCTTGAGATAGGATGTATCATGTTAAAGCACGACAGAAGCAATTCTTTTTTCTAAGACCAACTTTCGGATTGGCACCGAACACTTGATATTGTTCGGACATCATGTTTTTACTGATGTTTCTTGCTTTTTCCAAGCTTTTTGGCACTTTTAAACTATTTGTGCTTTTCCAGCTTTAGTATCGCAGTGCAACACAGGACACCTTTAGGGATTCGACAAAAACATTCTCAGTTATAGCTATATATGCATCGGTTTCGAATTGTGTCTTCGGTCAATAGTTGGGTTGCCCAGCTCCCACACTTGCTTCCTACGTTCCGTTTTGTTCGGCTAGGCATGCAAAGGGAGAACTACTGCGATTGTGCTTCCAGCTCACATGGTTAAGCACCTCAGTGGAGAAAGACGAAAACTAACTTTCACAATAAGCGTAAACTGGTCGGCGATCCGATGCCTATGTTAAATGATGGGCCGTTCATAACATTGGCCGAAGTGTTTACGGCTTGACCCCGACTGTCGCCGAACACTACCGGGGGCTATTAACTGGCCTCCCAAACTAAATTCTCAATATTTTGCTCTCACATTAGAGCTGAGGTTTAATGATCATGCTTAGCATGACAACCCAAAGAAAGGAACCGATAGCGGGACTATTTTCTTTGGAAGACATTTCTTCTGTTAAACAGTATGGCCAGATTGCCTTGTTTGTTGTAAATCTTTGCCCTCATAAAGGCTTTATAAAGTAGGACAAACACTCCTCGGCTACTGGCCAAGGAGGTGGAAGCCGATGGTCGGTCAACAAAGTTTTGTACAATGCGGATCCGAGCATTAATGACGTAAAGTACATGGATACATAGAGTCATTACACATAATTTGTGATTTTACTATGGATATTGATCCTTAATTCGGCCACCCGTGCCCGCATTAAGGCTCGGGGGCTACAGGGCTTCGGGCTTATTATTTACAAATATTAAAGGGGCACATTGATCCCCTAATCTGGTGTTACCACCCGACCAGTGTCTCGGGGGCTACGGCATTGCTTGTCCAATGCAGAAAATTTTATGTGCAATATAGTTTCCGAGGAGATTTTGATCCTCAGGTTGGTCGGCCGCACCCAACCTGAGTCTCGAGGACTGAGCATGCCGCTTTTAGTGTCCCGAAGTATTCTACCGAGCTTGGACTTGATCCTCAGGCCGATTTTGCAAATCAACCTGAGTCTCAGCGGCTACTGGGATCAGCAGTCTTACGTCATCCTTCAGGTGCATCTCGGGTTTTAGACCGATACCCACCTTGAGCGCTACTGGCTATATATCTCGGCAGAGAATAAATTGCACCAATCAAAAATATTGACAAAAATCGGCCCACATTCGGGGTGGTGCACCACCTCGGAAGCAGTCCGGCATAAAGCTCGGGGGCTAGTGGCTGGCTCCATAGAGGGCATTTCCGGCATTAAGCTCAGCTAAACTCCTTCAAACTTCTTTGAACCAAGGTGATTTACGTCACCTCGGATACAGTCCGGCGTTGGAGCTCGGATACATAGTCCGGCGTTGGAGCTCGGATACAGTCCGGCGTTGGAGCTCAGATACATAGTCCGGCGTTGGAGCTCGGATACATTCCAGCGTTAGAGCTGGGAAGCGGTCCGACGTTGCTGCTCGGCTGCAAAAGATACCTCGAATGCAGTCCGGCGTTGGATCTCGGACGCAAGAGGACACTGCCTCCCGGGAACAACTTCAAACCCGAGGTGTGTCATAAAAATAACAAGGCATTGATAAAGGCCGGAAACTTAAAGGGGTTCCTCGGATACCCGACGTGTAAACCTGTCGAATGCATTTCGGCGATCCTCAAGATCGAAGATAAAGAAGATTTGTTGAACCAGTTTTCAAGACCGACGACCGAAGATGAAGAACAGTGTGGAAGAATCGAGGAGCGTCCCTAACTTGAAGACCGGTTTAGGGGGCTACTGACGGTGTCCTGGACTAGGGGGTACTCACCATGTCGTCTCCCAATCTATTAGATTGGGCCGAGGCCCCCCATGGCCGTATACTCATGGGCCAGCTCTTATAGCTCCGCATACAAGGAAGATTCCACAAATACTTGGCGATCAAGACAAGGACTTCTCCCCATCGGCGTATTCGGCTAGGACTCTTGTTAACCTAGGCCTCTGGTGCATTATATAAACCAGGGCCAGGCTAGTCGATAGAAGAGACAACAATCATACCATAGGCTAGCTTCTAGGGTTTTAGCCTCTAAGATCTCGTGGTAGATCAACTCTTGTAACACTCACATCATCAATATCAATCAAGCAGGACGTAGGGTATTACCTCCATCAAGAGGGCCCGAACCTGGGTAAACTTCGTGTCCCTTGCCTCCTGTTACCATCCGGCCTAGACGCACAGTTCGGGACCCCCTACCCGAGATCCGCCGGTTTTGACACCGACATGCATTGTTTATTCAAAAAGGTGCATTAAAGCAGAATGATACAGATAGTGCGATAAGCAAAGAGTGGGACTATGTCCCTTCCAAGGGCAAGCTGAGGAATAGTATTAAATCAAATATTTCGCTCGTTATTGTAATCCACCTGGGAATTCCGTGGTCTGACGTAGCTTTCTGCCTCCTTGGTTGCTGCATCATGTGTTCGGCAATAGTGCTACCGGACAGGGTTTCTAGAGATTAAGGTCCTGAAAAAAGAGAAAAATAACCAAACGGGAAGCCCCTAGTGTGGTTTAAGCCACGTCTTGGGGCGTGCCGCAGTGTGCCCCCCTTCCCACCTGTGCCCATGGTATTTTTAATGCATAATTATGTACGCGTGGCACGAGCTTTGCCGTTTGGCTGGGACTGGGGTGGGGGCCGCATTACTACGCGAGCTCAGATCGCGCCAGGCGGTCTATCTGCCGATTTCTCCGAGCGCGGTTGAAGGTGTCCTGGTTTTGAACCGCCAAACTGGTGGATTGCCTTGAGAGGCTATTTTGCGCTTCTAATGCAAGGGTCGCAGTGTGCTCCTCTATTCGGTGAGAGCGCTCTGTGTTTTCATTGATTGTAATAACCCCGCGAGGTCCTGGCATCTTGAGCTTGAGGTATGCATAATGCGGTACCGCATTGAATTCGCAAATGCGGTTCGCCCGAGCAGTGCATGATAACCACTGCGGAACAGGACTATATCGAAGATTAAATCTTCGCTTCAGAAGTTATCCGGGGATCTGAAGACCACTTCCAGTGTAATTGAGCCTGTGCAATGGGCCTCTACGCCTGGATTGACGCCCTTGAAGGTCGTTTTTGTGGGCTTGATCCTTGAGGGTTCTATACCCATTTTGCGCACTGTGTCCTAATAAAGCAGGTTCAGGCTGCTCCCGCCATCCATAAGGACTTGAGTGAGGTGAAATCCGTCAATGATTGGATCCAGAACCAGTGCAGCGAATCCGCCATGACGGATACTAGTGGGATGGTCCCCGCGATCGAAAGTGATCGGATAGGAGGACCACGGGTTGAACTTTGGGGTGACTGGCTCCAACGCATATACGTCCTTGAGTGCACGCTTCCGCTCCCTCTTGGGGATGTGGGTTGCGTATATCATGTTCACCGTCCGCACTTGTGGGGGAAACCTCTTCTGGCCTCCGGTGTGTGGCTGTCGGGGTTCCTCCTCGTCATCGCTATGTGCCCCCTTGTCCTTGTTTTCGGCAATTAACTTGCCGACCTGCTTGAACACCCAACAATCCCTATTAGTGTGATTGGCTGGCATTTCTGGGGCGTTGTGTATTTGGCACGAGCGATCGAGTATACGGTCCAAGCTGGACGGTCCCGACATACTTTGTTTGAATGGCTTTTTCCGCTGACCGGGTTTAGAGCCTTTGAATCCGGCATTGACTGTCGTATCCTTGTTATTATCGTTGTTAATGCAGCGCTTATGTTTGTTGCGATGTGACCTGCTATTGCCATCCTTGGTATCCAAAGAACCATGGTTCTTTGATATGTTATCAGTACGAGCCAGCCAACTGTCTTCTCCCACACAAAAGCGGGTCATGAGTGTCGTGAGGGCTGCCATAGATTTCGGCTTTTCCTGACTAAGGTGCCATGCTAGCCATTCGTCGCGGATGTTGTGTTTGAAAGCCGCTAGGGCCTCTGCATCCGGACAGTCGACAATCTGATTTTTCTTTGTTAGCAACCGAGTCCAGAATTGTCTGGCCGATTCTTCTGGCTGTTGAATTATGTGGCACAAGTCATCGGCATCTGGTGGCCGCACATAAGTGCCCTGAAAGTTGTCGAGGAATGCGGCTTCCAGATCTTCCTAACAGCTGATGGACTCGGCTGGCAAGCTTTTAAGCCAATGCCGCGCTGGTCCCTTGAGCTTTAGTGGGAGGTATTTGTTGGCGTGTAAGTCATCACCGCGGGCCATGTGGATGTGGAGGAGGAAATCCTCGATCCATACCACGGGGTCTGTTGTGTCGTTGTATGATTCAATATTTACAGGTTTGAAACCTTCTGGGATTTGATGATCCATTACTTCGTCTGTCAAGCATAAGGGGTGTGCGGCGCCTCTGTATTGGGCTATATCATGACGCAGCTCGAATGGGTCTTGCCCACTGTGTTCGTCCCGGCCAGATTTTCTTTTGCTGTATCCGGCGTGACGTTTATCGTCTCGCAGAGTGGCGCGCCCTCGTGATCCGTAGATCGATCTTGCATACTTTGCTTTGTCCTCCAATATGTCTCGCAGGTCTGGCGTATCTCCCCATGCCTTTTTATTCGAATGGCGTCGGGGTGGAGGCTGAGTATTTGGCTGGAATGCCTCTCTATCGTGGCCACGAGGTGGCCGATCGGCCGTATCATATGCTTCTTTCTCTAGTCGAGGTAGCAACCTGCACTTTGGGTAACTCTTGGGGGGGGGCGCTCGAGTTTATATTCCTCGGCCGTGAGGACTTCAGTCCATCTGTCAGCTAGCAGATCCTGATCAGCTTGAAGCTGCTGCTGCTTTTTCTTAAGGCTATTTGTCGTGGCTATAAGCGGGCGTTTGAAGCGCTCTTGTTCGACGGGATCCTCTGGCACAATGAATTCGTCGTCGGCGAGGCTTTCCTCATCTTCGGAGGGGGGCATGTAATTGTCATCCTCCTCTTCTCCATCTGCCGCTCTCTTAGCAGGGCTGGCTCCTCCATTCTCCCGCTCTAAATCTTGCTGGAGGGGATTGTTGTTGTCTTCGGCACTATCCGGCGTATTATTATCTCCTGTGCCGGTATCACCACTTTTGCTTTGGCGGGACTTAGAGCGGCGCCGCTGACGTCGGCGCTTGGGTTGCTTCTTGGAGGGGTCATCCTCCGCTATCTCGTCACCATTGCCTTCTTTGGGTGTATCCACCATGTATATATCGTATGATGAGGTGGCTGTCCAGTGCCCTATGGGCGGTGGTTCCTCTTCACCTCCCGTATCGTCATCCATACCGTCGATGTCTTCGGAGTCGAAGTCGAGCATGTCGGTTAAGTCATCGATAGTTGCTACTAAGTGGGTGGTGGGTGGGCCTCGAATTTCTTCATCGTCCGCATCCCAGTCCTGCCGGACATAGTTCGGCCAGGATCCTCCTGACAAGGAGAGAGACCTTAATGAGTTCAGTATGTCGCCAAAGGGCGAGTGCTGAAAAATATCTGCGGAGGTAAACTCCATGATCGGTGCCCAATCGGATTCGATTGGAACGGGCGTAGGCGGTTAGGAGTCCGTGGCCGGAGAAGGATCCGATAGTTTAACGACACGGCTCTCATGCAAGGTAAGGTCGATGTTTGGCTCGATCGCCACTGAGGGTAAGGCCTCCGTGGCGGGTTCCATCCACCTGTCCGCGGGAGGCGCACCTGGCTCCGAATTGAGGGTCCGGGTGGCTGCCTGTGCGATCTCTTGAACACTGTCCGATGGTAGCGCTAAGCCGTACTCATCATGACCGCGTGACGCACAAGGCAGAGGCTCGAATCCGTCGAAGCTCAAGTCTCCGCGGATATCGGTCGTGTTGTTTAAGCTTCCAAACCTGACCTGGTGGCTAGGGGCGTAACTTTCAATCTGCTCCAGATGGCCAAGCGAATTGGCCCGCAGTGCAAAGCCGCCAAATACGAAGATCTGTCCGCAGAGAAAAGTCTCACCCTGGACTACATCACCATTGATGATAAAAGGAGCCATCAAGCCTAATGGCGATGACATAGAGGAACTCTCAATGAAAGCACCAATGTCGGTGTCAAAACCGGCGGATCTCGGGTAGGGGGTCCCGAACTGTACGTCTAGGCCGGATGGTAACAGGAGGCAGGGGACACAATGTTTTACCCAGGTTTGGGCTCTCTTGATGGATGTAAAACCCTACGTCCTGCTTGATTAATATTGATTATATGGGTAGTACAAGAGTAGATCTACCATGAGATCGGAGAGGCTAAACCCTAGAAGCTAGCCTATGGTGTGATTGTATGTTGTCGTTGTTGTGTCCTACGGACTAAAACTCTTCGGTTTATATAGACACCGGAGAGGGTTAGGGTTACACAAGGTCGGTTACAAAGGAGGAGATATCCATATCCGTATTGCCTAGCTTGCCTTCCACGCCAAGTAGAGTCCCATCCGGACACGGGACGAAGTCTTTAATCTTGTATCTTCATAGTCTAACAGTCCGGCCAAAGGATATAGTCCGGCTGTCCGGAGACCCCCTAATCCAGGACTCCTTTAGTCTATGTGTGGAGTAATAGTAGTAGATGCAGAATCGTTTCGGTCTACTTGTCGCGGACGTGATGCCTATATACATGATAATACGTAGATATTCTCATAACTATGCTCAATTCTATCAATTGCTCGACGGTAATTCATTTACCCACCGTAATACCTATGCTCTTGAGAGAAGCCACTAGTGAAACCTATGGCCCCCGGGTCTATCTTCCATCATATTAATCTTCCAATACTTAGTTATTTCTATTGCCATTTATTTTACTTTGCATCTTTATAATAAAAATACCAAAAAATTATCTTATCATATCTATCAGATCTCACTCTCGTAAGTGACCGTGAAGGGATTGACAACCCCTTTATCACGTTGGTTGCGAGGTTCTTAGTTGTTTGTGTAGGTGCGTGGTACTTGAGCTTGATCTCCTAATTGATTGATACATTGGATCTCAAAAACTAAGGGAAATACTTACACTACTTTGCTACATCACCCTTTCGTCTTCAAGAGAAACCCAACGCAGTGCTTGGAATGGATTGGGAGAAATGTCTTCCATTTGACGAATTTGCTTATAACAATAGCCATCAACCAAGCTAGATTGATGGCTATTGTTATAAACAAATTCGGCAAATGGAAGACATTTCTCCCAATCCATTCCAAATGAGATAACAGAAGATCTTCCATTTGCCGAATTTGGTTGACGCGTTCTACTTGACCACTTGATTAAGGACGGAAGGCGGTGCTGAAGGAGAGACGAGTACCCATAGCATTTTGGAAACTTTCCCAAAATCGAGAGGTGAAGAGACTTCCACGGTTATACTCCACTGGAACACCATGAAGAGATACTATTCCAGAGATACACAAGTCTGCTAGCTGGCTAGCGATTATACTCTCCCGAACAGGTAGAAAGTGGGCTACTTTGGAAATACGATCGATGACAACGAAAATAGCATTATTCCCTCTCTTGGTCCTGGGAAACCCTGTGATGAAATCCATACCAATTTTATCCCATTTCCATTCAGGAATAGCTAATGGTTGAAGGGTGCCAGCAGGCCGTTGATGCTCTGCTTTAACACGACAACAAACGTTGCAATTTGTAACATATTGAGCGATTTCTCTCTTCATCCTGGTCCACCAGAACCTCTGGCGTAGGTCCTGATACATCTTGGTACTACCGGGATGAATTGTGAAAGGAGATTCATGAGCTTCCATAAGGATCAGCCCCCTCAGGTTTCGTGCCTTGGGAACCACTAAGCATTTTCCAAAGAACATGACACCTTGATCATCAATGGAGAAACAATCCGTCACACCTTTCTTGATGTTTCTCATGATACGGGAAATTCCTGGGTCAACCTTCTGTGATTTGATGATCTAATCCGTAAGGGTAGGCTTCGCCACTAAGGTAGATAGGAATCCTTGAGGAACAATGTGAAGGTTAAGCTTCCAAAATTCCTCGTGGAGAAATGGTTGACTTTGTTGTAACATCAAGTTGTTATAATAGGATTTACGACTTAGTGCATCAGCCATGACATTGGCTTTTCCCGGGGTGTAAGTTATCCCTAAGTAAGAATCTGAAATCAACTCGACCCAACGTCTTTGTCTGATATTCAAATACGGTTGGGTGAATATGTATTTCAGACTTTGGTCATCGGTGAATATCTCACAATGATTACTTAGAAGGTAATGTCGTCAAGTTCTAAGTGCATGGACTACAGCTGTAAGCTCTAGATCATGTGTGGGATAGTTCTTCTCGTGTGGATGCAACTATCGTGAAGCATAGGCAATTACATGACGATCTTGCATGAGTATGCAACCTAGTCCTTGTCGTGAGGCGTCGCAATAGATAAAAAAGTCCTTGGAATCTGGTGGTACCAGTATGGGAGCAGATGTCAGATGTCTTTTCAGTTCCTGAAAATTGTTCTAGCACTGTGGGGTCCACGTGAACTTTTTATCTTTCTTGAGGAGTTCAGTTCGAGGTTTAGCAACCTTGGAGAAGTTTTCAACTAAGCGGTGGCAGTAGCTCGCTAAGTCAAGGAAACTCTGAACTTGTTTGACCGTTTCAGGTGGAGTCCAATTAAGAATGGCCTGAACTCGCTCGAGATTGACAACAATACCCTTACCAGAGATTACATGGCCTAGGTAGGTCACTTATGGCAACCAAAATTCACATTTGGAGAATTTGGCATAAAGGCAATGCTCTCGAAGTTTCGTCATTACCAGCCTTAGATGTTCGGCATGTTCTTCCTCATTCTTGGAGTTGATGAGTGATGGTGTCCTGGACTAGCGGGTACTCACCACGTCATCTCCCGATCTGTTAGATTGGGCTGAGGACCCCCATGGTCGTATACTCATGGGCCAGTTCGGATAGCTGCCGCATACAAGGAAGATTCCACAAGACATGGCGATCAAGACAAGGACTTCTCCCCACCGGCGTATTCGACTAGGACTCTTGTTATCCTAGGCCTCTGATGAATTATATAAACCGAGGCCAGGCTAGTAGATAGAAAGATACATACAATCATACCATAGGCTAGCTTCTAGGGTTTAGCCTCTCTGATCTCATGGTAGATAAACTCTTGTACTACTCATATTATCAAGAATAATCAAGCAGGACGTAGGGTTTTACCTCCATCAAGAGGGTCCAAACCTGGGTAAAACATTGTGTCCCCTGCCTCCTGTTACCATCCGCCTTAGACGAACAGTTTGGGACCCCCTACCCGAGATCCATCGGTTTTGACACCGACATTGGTGCTTTCATTGAGAGTTCCGCTGTGTGATCGGCAAAAGGATCGATGGCTCGTCTGCGGATTAACTGCGATGCCGGCATCTTCGTCGTCGGCTCTAATGGTCACTTTGGCTCGACTAAGGACCGTGCTCCATCTCCGATCGTCATGTTCGGACGGGGGCCTTCTTCAACGTCAACTTCGATCTCTATCATGATCACAGAGGAGTCACCCATGGAGCTCGAGGGCTCAACGTTAACATTGCCCTCGGGCGACCGTGCTGTTTTTATGGATAGCGAACTTGTATTCGCGGTCAACACCTCCTCGAGCGTCGGTTTGACGATTACTTCAGTGGAATAGTGCGGAATTATGTCTACAACAGCCATGCAAAATTTCGTCGAGTTCCGATTGAGGAATATCCGACAATCTATGATATAACGGAGCCCTGTTAAATCTGGACGGGAATCTGGACGAGTTTAGGGCGTGGTCTCCAGAGCCCAGCTCGGAGGTCCTTTGGAAGATCCAACCGTTCATCTAGTGCTGAATTCCGATATCTACCACCCCTCCAAATTTCAGCTCGATCCGACGGTTCAAACTCCGGGACCTTCCGATGAATGGATCAATTTTTGGATTCATTTTCTGCGTGAATACGGATCCGACCCGAATTTATGTTTCTTTATGAACGTGACATTGGACAACCTTTTTAGAGGAATTCTCTTCTAGGTTATTGTGCGTTCTTTTTAGATACGTGCCCGCAAATTTTTAAGCCTCCTCTGAGGTCGTCTTCGTCATCATGCTGGTGTCAAACCAGTCCGACAATATTGCTCCAAGACTGCCGACCTGCGCTAGACACGTCGTTGCTTTGTTGAGCCGAGCTCAACTTCTTCGGATCATCATCTTGGCAAGCTGAACAAGAGTCCGGCATCGCTAAGGATAAACCATCACCAATATCGCCGCCCTACAGATTACATGGAGCGGGCACACCGGCATCGCCGCACGATCACTTCATCAAGCGGGTATCGACCACAGCACGACCGCCATCGGCAGGGCCACACTATTGCTTCTTTAAGCTAATGTCCATCATGCCAATCTACTTCGACTCATCGGCTGATATCGAGGCTTCGACATCTCGGCTGGACCGGGGGCTTCGTCATCTCTTCATCAACCTACTCTGGAGACTCCAGCGTCACTAGCTGACCAGCTTCGTCACGTTAGCTGGACCGAGGGCTTTGCCTCCGCAAGTCAACCTTTCCCAGCATCTCCAAGCCGTTGCTTTATCGCCCATCAGGAAATGGGTGTGCGGATCGAGTTCCAATTTCAGGAGTCACCTTTCTTCGGATTGCTACAACAAATAAACCAGGTGCTATTAATCCTGGTAATTTTTGCTTGTTGGAGTTAATTTTTCCAAGAAATTACTACTCTGGGTTGTTCCTGTACACAGGTCTATCGAATGATATCCGCACTAACGACGGACGCATGGTGGTTCGGTCAGTTTCCGTACATAGTCCGGCGAACGCCGCATCCAGAACTCGGACCTACCTGTGAATTCAGGCTTTGCCACACCTTTACCGCATCACGCCGACGCCCTGTATCGACATTGACTTCGGCGCCAGGCCATATTTCTTTTATTACTCACTTTGCATAAATTATTTATTATGCAACACTTTTTTATTATCATTACTATTATCTCGGGTTTTGCACTTTTTTTGTGCATAGGAAAATGATCCGGGTTGGGCAGTATCATCAACTCGGCGTACTGACATACCATGTCACCTCGGCTGAATGCGAGGCTTACTCAACACTTCATTACCCCCTGCCGGGGACTTCGGCGTCACTCTGCCAGCCTGCATGACCGTTCTATGTCACCACTTCGGAGTGCCGAGCCCTTTGCTCCGCCACCTTGGGACCGGCTTGGGGGATGGAACCTTGTCCCGCATCAAGCTCGGACCGCGTCATCAATACCGAACACATTAACCAGCTAACTTGCCTTCATGTTCAAAGTTTTAAATTTTTAACTTGTGTTCGGTTCGACCAAGCATTATACTTTTTTGGAAAAAAGTTGCTTGTAAAAAATTTCCTTGTCCAAACTTTGTTTGTGACACACAAATTAAAACACCCCGTTTATTTGGGGGCTTCCTTTATGAAGCTTTTCCTCTTGCATATGATTATACTTGTACGGCTTTGTTCCTTGTTCGTGTATTACGCCACAATATGTACCATATTGACTTAAGCGATTTGCAAGCTGGGTTGCCTGGCTCTTGTGCTTACCCCTACGTTCCCGATTGTTCGACTAGGGAGTAAAGGGAGCACCTCTGCGATTGTCACGACCGGGTCCTCCGAGCTCTGACCTCAGACTGGGTGAAGCCGAAAGCTAGCTCTCTTATTGTTTTCAATCATGGTCGGCACACAACGGAACTCATGACTACAAAAAATCTATTACACAAGTCTCATAGTAATAATGAGCACCGAAGAAAGGTATCGGTGGGGGTACTATTTTCTTCGAAGATGCTTCTTACACTTCATTTGTAATGTAGCATAAGTTCCCTGAGCGTGCTTTGTCTGTTACAGCCTTATGGCCCGGTTGCCTGGTTATCGGAAACACTGTCGATATTCTCGACAGGTGGAGTACATAACACTTGTCGGTCCTTTACCGAAGAGGGAGAAGATGACGGTCGGTTAAGACGCGTTTAAAGTTCGGGTGAACAAAGATATGATATTAGTACTTCGGGACATACAATCATTATACATAAAATTCTTTTACCCAAGTCACTTCGGGGCTCTTAAATTTATATGAGCCATTTTATAATAAGTGTTCTTCTTCTTAGTTGTTGCAAAGTTTTTATTACTATTACGATTCATCACTCCTTTTTTCGACACGAGTGTGTGGTCACTAGCCGGGGAGCCTAATTTCTCTATCAAAGCCGTTAGAGTTTAGTTTGCTAAACTGGCCTAATCAGAAGTACTCCGCCTTCGGGATAGGAGGTTGAAGCCATAGGCTGACCCGCTTGAAGTCTTGAGATAGGATGTGACATGTTAAAGCACGACAGGAGCACTCTTTTTTCTAAGACCAATTTTCGGATTGGCATCGAACACTTGATCTTGTTCGGACGTCAATTTTTTACTGACGTTTTTTGGTTTTCCAAGCTTATGACACTTTCAAACTATTTGTGTGTTTTTAGCACAAGTCTCGCAGGGAAACGCCGGACACCTTTAGAGTTTCGGGAAAAACATTCTCGGATATTGATATATATGCATCGGTTTCGAATTGTGTCTTTGGTCAATAGTTGGGTTGCCCGGCTCCTGCGCTTGCCTCCTACGTTCCGCTTTGTTCGGCTAGGTGTGCAAAGGGAGAACCACTACGATAGTGCTTCCAGCTCACATGGTTAAGCACCTCAGTGGAGAAAGCCAAAAACCGACTGTCCCAAATTAGCGTAAACTGGTCAGTGATCCGATGACTGTGTTAAATGATGGGCTATTCATAACATTGGCCGAAGTGTTTACGGCTTGACCTCGACTATCGCCGAACACTACCGGGGGCTAGTAACTGGCCTCCCAAACTAAATCCTGAATATTTTGCTCTTACATTAGAGCTGAGGTTTCATGTACATGCTTAGCATGACAACCCAAAGAAAGGAACCGATAGCGGGACTATTTTCTTTGGAAGACATTTCTTATGTTAAATAGTAATATAACATATCTCTCTGCGTACCTTTGTTTATAAAACCGTATGGCTATATTGCCTTGTTTGTCGTAAATCTTTACCCACATAAAGGCTTTATAAAGTAGGACAAACACTCCTCGACTATTGGCCGAGGAGGTGGAAGCCGATGGTCGGTTAACAATATTTTGTACAATGCATATCCGAGCATTAATGACATAAAGTACTTGGATACATAGAGTCATTACACATAATTTGTTATTTTACTATGGATATCGATCCTTAATTCGGCCACTCGTGCCCGCATTAAGGCTCGGGGGCTACTGGGCTTCGGGCTTATTATTTACAAATATTAAAGGGGCACATCAATCCCATGATCTGGTGTTGCCACCCGACCAGTGTCTCGGGGCCTACTGCATTGCCTGTCCAATGCATAAGATTTTAAGTGCAATACAGTTTCCGAGGAGATTTTGATCCTCAGGTTGGTCGGCCGCACCCACCCTGAGTCTCGAGGACTGAGCACGCCGCTTTTTGTGTCCCGAAGTATTCTGCCGAGCTAGGACTTGATCCTCAGGCCGATTTTGCAAATCAACCTGAGTCTCAGCGGCTATGGGGATAAGTGGTCTTACATCATCCTTCAAGTGCATCTCGGGTTTTAAACCAATACACACGTTGAGGGCTACTGGCTATATATCTCGGCAGAGAATAAATTGCACCAATCAAAAATATTGACAAAAAATTGGCCCACAGTCGGGGTGGTGCACCACCTCAGAAGCAGTCCGGCATAAAGCTCGGGTGCTAGTGGCTTGCTCCATAGAGGGCATTTCCAGCATTAAGCTCGGCTAAACTCCTTTAGCTTTTTCTGACCAAGATGATTTACGACATCTTGGATATAGTCCAGCGTTGGAGCTCGCATACATTTCGGCGTTGGAGTTCGGAAGCAGTCCGACATTGGTGGTCGGCTGCAAAAGATACCTCGAACGCAGTCCGGCGTTAGAGCTCGGACGCAAGAGGACACTTCCTCCCGGGAACAACTTCAAACCCAAGGTGTGGCATAAAAATAACAAGGCATTTATAAAGGCCGGAAACTTAAAGGGGCTCCTCGGATACCCGACGTGTAAACTCGTCGAATGCATTTTGGCGATCCTCAAGATCGAAGATGAGAAGAGTTGTTGAACCAGTTTTCAACACCGACAACCGAAGATGAAGAACAGTTCGGAAGAATCGAGGAGCGTCCCTAACTTGAAGACCAGTTCATGGGGCTACTGACGGTGTCCTGGACTAGGGGGTACTCACCACGTCGTCTCTCGATCTATTAGATTGGGCCGAGGACCACCATGGCCGTATACTCATGGGCCAGTTCGGACAGCTCCCACATACAAGGAAGATTCCACAAGACTTGGCGATCAAGACAAGGACTTCTCCCCACTGGCGTATTCGGCTAGTACTCTTATTATCCTAGGCCTCTGGTGCATTATATAAAACGAGGCCAGGCTAGTCGATAGAAAGATACATACAATCATACCATAGGGTAGCTTCTAGGGTTTAGCCTCTCTGATCTCGTGGTAGATCAACTCTTGTACTACTCATATTATCAAGAATAATCAAGTAGGACGTAGGGTTTTACCTCCATCAAGAGGGCCTGAACCTGGGTAAAACATCGTGTCCCCTGCCTCCTGTTACCATCCACCTTAGATGCATAGTTCGGGACCCCCTACCAGAGATCCGCCGGTTTTGACACTGACAATGAGTATATCATCGAGGTATACCACGAGGAATTTATCCAAATACTCCATGAAGATCGATTTCATTAACCGAGAGAAGGTGGCTGGGGCATTGGTTAAACCGAAAGACATGACAGTGTACTCATATAGGCTATAACGATTAACAAAGGACATTTTGGGAATGTCCCCATTCTTGATTTTGCTTTGATGGTAGCCCAACCTCAAATCCATTTTGGAGAAGATTGAGGATCTAACGAGCTGGTCATATAGGTCATTGATCCTGGGGAGCGGATACTTGTTCTTTATGGTGACCAGGTTGATAGGTCGGTAATCTACAACCATCCGATGCATATCATCCTTCTTCTTGACGAAGAGGACGGGACAAGCCCATGTTGAAGAGCTAGGACGGATGAAACCCTTTTTCAAGGACTCATCGAGTTGTTTCTTAAGCTCAGCTAGTTCTAAGGGTGCCATTTTGTAGGGTCTTCTAGATATTGGGACAGTTCCTGGAACAAGATCTATCACGAACTCCACATCTCTGTCAGGTGGAACACCTGGCAGTTCTTCTGGAAAGACATCCGGAAAGTCACAGACTACCGGTATGTCTTCGAGGTCTGGAAGAAGACTGGCATTAAGAGAGTAGAGCTGACGCTTGGACACTCGGGTTAAGACATTGGCCGTCTTTCCCGATGGGTGGCTGAGTTGAACAGTTCTAGTGGCGCAATCAATCTTGGCATAATGGGCTGACATCCAGTCCATACCTAAGATGATACTTATGTCCGAGGACTTGAGCGCTATCAAGGATGCAAAGAAGACAAGTCTATCAACGAGAATTTCATGCTCATAGCTTACTCTAGAGGTTTGCCATTTGGAACCCGGAGTTTGAATTACCATGGAAGTAGGCATGTCACAGAATGTCATGTTATGCAATCGAGCATAGCTCTCAGATGTGAATGAATGAGATGCTCCAGTATCGAAAAGAATAGATGCTGGATGGCAGTTAACAAGAAGCGTACCAAGGACGACGTTAGGATCATCATGAGCCTCCTCTACTGAGAGATAGTTAACATGACCACGTGTAGTGGTGGCTGGCTTGGCATAGAGCACCTTTCCCGCTGGCTTACCACGACCAATGGACTTTCCAGGCTGGTTGGGGTTGTTGTTCTGGGGACACTCTCGAAGGTAGTGACCCGACTCTCTGCACTTGAAGCATGTCGTAGAGTTAGTGCGCAGAGCAGCATTGGCGGCCGGTCCACCATAAGCCTTAGGCGGTGCATACTGCTGGGTTGGGCGAGGCGCCTCATAGGATGGCCTCGGAGTGAACCTGGGTGGCAGAGCTGTGTTTGGAATCCACACCCGGCGCTTCTGAGAACCAGAGCCAGATGAAGAACGAAAATCACGTGAATGCTTACGTGTAGCTTCATAGTCAGTCTGGCCCATTTTAGCACTGATGGCTTTGTTCACAAGCTTCTGGGAAGGAGGCGCACTCGTGCAAACTTAGGTCACAGCGAAGCTCGGAGCCAAGTTTCCAAACTCACGGCTATAGGCATCCACGGTCAGTCTTCCTTGGGTGAAGTTGAAAAATTACTCTCTCTTACGATCCATAAGACCTTCTGGAATGTGGTGTTCACGGAAAGCCGTGCTAAATTCTGCCCAAGTGGTAACCTGGTCGGCTAGGAGCATAGCCTCATAGTTTTCCCACCAAAAGCTAGCAGGGCCCTCAAGGCGGTAAGCAGCGTAAGTGACTTTGTCAGCTTCGGCTACGTGTGCAGAATGCAGCTTATGGGTAATGCTGCAAAGCCAATCATCCGCATCGAGAGGCTTGAGATAATGATGGAAAGTTGGTGGGGTCAGCTTGATGAAATCATTGAGAGACACCAAGTCGTTCCTCTCGTGACGTGCAGCATTCTGTTCAATGGGTTCTAACAACCGGTTGGTCTCGCGTTTATTCATTGCTACCTCCAACATGACTATAACAAAGGAAGGTGGATGGGGCAGATTATTATCCCTAGACCCAATGGCTTCACCCTGCTCTTGAACAATAGGGGTGCTTCAGGTGTTCACCATCCTAGGAAAACAAAACAATGGTTTAGACAAGTATGGCAAAACTCTGGCATAGGAATGTGATACGTCTCCAACGTATCTATCATTTATGAAGTATTCATGCTATTATATTATCTGTTTTGGATGTTTATGGGCTTTATTATACACTTCTATATTCTTTTTGGGACTAACCTACTAACCGGAGGCCCAGCCCAAATTGATGTTTTCTTGCCTATTTCAGTGTTTCCAAGAAAAAGAATATCAAACAGAGTCCAAACGGAATGAAACCTTCGGGGGAGTTATTTTTGGAACGGAAGGAATCCAGGAGACTTGGAGTAGATGTCAAGGAAGCTTCGAGGAAGCCACGAGGTAGGGAGGCGTGCCCTACCCCCTGGGCGTGCCCCCCACCCTTGTGGGCCCCTCGTGGCTCTCCTGACTGACTTCTTTCTCCTATATATATCAATATACCCTAAAAACATCGAGGAGCAAAATAGATCGGGAGTTCCGCCGCCAGGAGGGAGTAGTTCTCCCTTGGGGCTGAGGGTATGTACCAGTAGCTATGTGTTTGATCTCTCTCTCTCTCTCTCTCTCGTGTTCTTGAGTCGGCATGATATTCATGTATCGTGAGCTTTGCTATTATAGTTGGATCTTATGATGTTTCTCCCCCTCTACTCTCTTGTAATAGATTGATTTTTCCCTTTGAAGTTATCTTATTGGATTGAGTCTTTAAGGATTTGAGAACGCTCGATGTATGTCTTGCACGTGCTTATCTGTGGTGACAATGGGATATCATGTGATCCACTTGATGTATGTTTTGGTGATCAACTTGTGAGTTCCGTGACCTCGTGAACTTATGCATAGGGGTTGGCACACATTTTTGTCTTAACTCTCCGGTAGAAACTTTGGGGCACTCTTTGAAGTTCTTCGTGTTGGTTGAATAAATGAATATGAGATTGTGTGATACATATCGTATAATCATACCTACAGATACTGGAGGTGACATTGGAGTATCTAGGTGACATTAGGGTTTTGGTTGATTTGTATCTTTAGGTGTTATTATAGTACAAACTCTATGATAGATCGAACGGAAAGAATAGCTTCATGTTATTTTACTACGAACTCTTGAATAGATCAATCAGAAAGGATAACTTTGAGGTGGTTTCGTACCCTACCATAATCTCTTCGTTTGTTCTCTGCTATTAGTGAATTTGGAGTGACTCCTTGTTGCATGTTGAGGGATAGTTATATGATCTAATTATGTTATTATTGTTGAGAGAACCTGCACTAGTGAAAGTATGAACCCTAGGCCTTGTTTCCTAGCTTTACATACCGTTTGTGCTCACTTTTACCACTTTCTACCTTGCTGTTTTTATATTTTTAGGTTACAAAAACCTATATCTACCATCCATATTGCACTTGTATCACCATAAGTTCACCGAACTAGTGCACCTATACAATTTACCATTGTATTGGGTGTGTTGGGGACACAAGAGACTCTTTGTTATTTGGTTGGAGGGTTGCTTTAGAGAGACCATCCTCATCCTATGCCTCCCGCGGATTGATAAACCTTAGGTCATCCACTTGAGGGAAATTTGCTACTGTCCTACAAACCTCTGCACTTGGAGGGCCTACAACGTCTACAGGAAGAAGGTTGTGTAGTAGACATCAGAATGCAGAATGTAGTGGATGACATGGAATGCAGAGATGTTCATTTGTATGGCATGGTAATATAGAAAGTGCCATATATACACCATCGGTCATACACACCATACATAGTTTAGTACAACCCCAAGCTCAAGTACAACTGCGGTGAAAGATGATACATCTCATCAGAGGCATTCCAAACTCCTATACATTATTAATCTATGCCTCCGGAATTCATTACACACTAAGTCATATTCCACCAGACACGCAGGACTGTGGAAATACAACTACTACATACTACTAGTGTCTTGATCCAGCTCAGTCGTCTCCGGCTCCGTAGTAGTCTATATAGAGATCCCCCGCATATCCTGGAAGCGAAACATGTGGATCCGGGAACTCATGATCACGTCAAGCCTGCGGGTCATAAGGACTCGGGTGAGGCCTCGACCCTGCAAAGGGTGGATGATGGCGCCCACGTGGAGGCGTGATACCTCCAACATCTGGGTAATCCATATGAGCTGGCAGGCGTGTGCGGACGGGTTACAAATCCCGCATATCCAGATAACGAGTCTGCATGGCTGGTGCAAGCTGTGTCAGGGTAGCCCAGTGGTCCATGCGTGTGTTATACAGCTCCATGCGTAAGGCACGCATCTCTCGGTCTCTCTCCTCCAACATCTCAGTGGTGGTGTGAAGACATGGCCCCTCCTGAGAAGCATCGGCAGAAAGCCCAGTGTAATAGCACTCTTGGCCAGTGTGTGCCGCCGGCAAATAGCGGAACTCGCTATCCTGAAGTGATGCATTCCCGGCTCGAATGATGGATATCATGGAGTAGGCAGAATCCTGCACGGACATCTCTAGGGTAATACCAAGCCCATCGGACCAGTGCAGAGGCTTGGTAGACTCCGGGTAAGATGGAAAGATCCTCACGGTGCAGATATACTGACTCTGATTAAAATCACGAAACTGCTCTTCGACGGTATATTCTAGATACCATCGATAGCCTGTCTCTGACATCACACAGACCAGCATGGCCGTGTGACCGGGCACATTAATGCATCGAGTAAGATGTACCAACTGATGTGTGGTGCGGGAAGACATATGAAGCACGAAATAATGCAAAGGCATTAGATTTTCTAGGAAAAATCAGGCATCATAACAGCTGTAAATGCTCAAAAAGGATTTTGAGACATTCCGCAAAAGTATGCATAGCCACTCAAGAACATCATATCAAGGTTCCGGGTCCAGCTAACAACATACTGAAGTAGTAGAACTGAACTGGGGCATGTAACCAACAATCCTATAAGAGTTTATGGATTAGTAACATGTCAGCCTGATAGAAAGATGAGATCCTAGTCCTTAACCCCTGTGGAAAGAATGGACTGACTCAGATTAGAATGTCATGAGGTAAAGGAGTAAAAAGAGCCTTACGTTCCCTCCCACAATCAATTCCCCTACATATAACTAGAGCATTTCTAGACTCGACATCGACCAGTTTGGCTTGATGAACCTACATGCAGTCCGGCTCTGATGCCAACGCTATCAAGACTCCAATTCTAAGCCACACCGATCTAGCATGTAACACATCATATCACTTTGCGGCCTCACGCACGGTATTACCATGGGTGTCGCCTTACCGGGCCCGGGACCGTTTGTGCCTTTTGACTCACATATATGATAGTGTCGCTAGCATCCATATGACAGAGAACCCGGGCCACTTTTATCTGTTTTGGATGTTTATGGGCTTTATTATACACTTTTATATTATTTTTGGGACTAACCTATTAACCGAAAGCCCAGTGCAAATTGTTGTTTTTTTTTGCCTATTTCAGTGTTTCGCGGAAAAGGAATATCAAATGGAATCCAAACGGAATGAAACCTTCATGGGGATCTTTTTTGGAACAAACGTGATCCATTATACATGTAGTGGATGTTAAGGAAGCAGCGAGGCGGACACGAGGTAGGGCGGCACGCCCTGGGGGCCAGACGCGCCCCCACCCTCGTGGGCCCCTCGCAGCTCCACCGACCTATTTCTTTCGCCTATATATACTCTTATAGCCTGAAGACATCCAGAGAGCCATGAAACCACTTTTCCACCGCCGCAACCTTCTATACCCATGAGATCCCATCTGGGGACCTTTTCCGGCGATCTGTCGGAGGGGGAATCGATCACAGAGGGCTTCTACATCAACACCATAGCCTCTCCGATCATGCGTGAGTAGTTGACCATAGACCTTCGGGTCCATAGTTATTAGCTAGATGGCTTCTTCTCTCTTTGGATCTCAATACAAAGTTCTCATCCATGTTCTTGGAGATCTATTCGATGTAATTCTTTTTGCGGTGTGTTTGCCGAGATCCGATGAATTGTGGGTTCACGATTAATATTATCTATTAACAATATTTGGTTCTTCTCTGAATTCTTATATGCATGATTTGATATCTTTGCAAGTCTCTTTGAATTATCAGTTTGGTTTTGCCAACTAGATTGATCTTTCTTGGAATGGGAGAAGTGGTTAGCTCTGGGTTCAATCTTGCGGTGCTCGATCCCAGTGACAGAAAGGGAACCGACATGTATTGTATTGTTGCCATCGAGGATAAAAAGATGGGGTTTATATCGTATTACTTAGGTTTATACCTCTACCTCATGTCATCTTGCCTAATGCGTTAATACGTTCTTATGAACTTAATACTCTAGATGCATGCTGGATAGCGGTCGATGTGTGGAGTAATAGTATTAGATGCAGAATCGTTTTGGTCTACTTGACGCGTACGTGATGCCTATGTTCATGATCAATTTCTCGGTAGTAATTAGTTCACCCACAGCAATATATGCTATCTTGAGAGAAGCCACTAGTGAAACCTTTGGCCCCCGGGTCTACGTTACATCATATAAGTTTCCGATCTAGAATACTAGTTTACTATTTATTTTGCAATCTTTACTTTTCAATCTACACAACAAAAATACCAAAATTTTTTATCTTATTATCTCTATCAGATCTCACTTTCGTAAGTGACCGTGAAGGGATTGACAACCCCTTTATCGCGTTGGTTGCGAGGTTCTTATTTGTTTGTGCAGGTACTAGGTGACTTGTGTGTAGTGATGGAAATACTTACGCTACTTTGCTACATCACCCTTTCCTCTTCAAGGGAAAACCAACGCATGCTCAAGAGGTAGCAGCGCCGCGTGAATGGATGCGACCAACTGAAGAGAGGACAGATGGTCGGCGTTGTGGTGGTGATGACGAAGAGGTTGACGGCGAGGACGCGCTGCCCCTCGCGGCCGCTCCGGGGGTGTGTCGATGTCGGTCCCCCGAGCGCTACCGGAGAGACGACGGCAACTCCGTGGTGATGATGGCGAAAGGGGTCCCGCCCGGACTGCGAAACCATTAGCAGCTTGCCCCACGATGGGCAACAAATGTCTGGTGTGTCGTGCGACAAATGCCAAAGGATTGCTTATCATGGTGGGGGATAGTAAGACGTCGCCGGTGCCAGGAAACGGGACGAGGCGTAGACACGTACGCCGGTGAAGTTTACCCAGGTTTGGGGCTCTCCTAGGAGATAACACCCCTAGTCTTGCTCTGTGGGGTCTTCGCATGATCACTCAAGCAACAATGGTGGCTACAAGCTTGCTTCTTGAGTTTTTTCTCTGGAGGGGGAAGAAGAACAAGGCAAGCCCTAGCTTCCTCTTTCTATGGGTGTGTGTGTGATGAGTAAAGTCTGAACCCTTTGCATGGGTGCCCTGGGGGTTTATATAGGCCTACCCCCCAGGGATACAATGGTAATCTGGCCGGGTGTAGGACCCGACTGTCAGAGTCTATTGTCGCCGGTTCTCCGCCGGTCTTACCAGCAGCTTAACACTGTGGCGATGCCATGATGTGTGCTTTGTCGGGGATGGCGCGGCGACAGTGCCGCCGCCTGGCAGGCGTTCACTATAGCCATTCCCCGTCTCTTCTGGTTAATGGCGCACATACTCTGAGGGAGGGGGCCGCCTGCTAGGAGTCGGCCTCCCCTTGCGCCGGCTGGTCAAAGCTTGCCGCCTTTCGGCTTCTCACGGTCAGGTACGGCCCATCGCCAGGGGGCCGTACCGGCAACCTGTAGTGGGGGCATGGCCCTCTCTGCCATGGGTGATGTCATGGGCCGCGTGGCAACAATGCCGCACTGGCCGGGGACGTTCATACGATACGCCGTACCGTGGCCAGGCTCCGCCCGGGATTCGGGGTTGGTAGATGGTACTGTAGACTCACCCGTCTGATCGCCTTAATGTGGTGCCAGCTTTGAGGGCATGAGGGGTCGCCTGCTAGGAGTTGGACTCTCTAGTGGCTGCCTGCCAGGAGTAGGCCCATCTCATGGCCTTCTTCTGAAGAGCGCCGCCCTATGGCAGCCGGCCGACTCTACCAGCCGGCCCAGGGAAGGCGGTACTTCGTCCTTGGGGTCTGAGGTGCGCAGCCGGCCCCGATGTCTTGAATCTCCATGAGGAGCGGATGAGGCTACCCGTGGTCGTTTACTCCGACATCCTTGGATAATAACTTGGGTTGCCGGGGCATCCCTAAGCTTAGTGTAACACCCACAACGCGGCTATATCTCCCACGTGTCGGGTGATAACCCACAAGTATAGGGATCACAACAGTTTTCGAGGGTAGAGTATTCAACCCAAATTTATTGATTCCACACAAGGGGAGCCAAAGCATATTCTCAAGTATTAGAAGCTGAGTTGTCAGTTCAATCACACCTGGAAACTTAGTATCTGCAGCAAAGTATTTACTAGCAAAGTAATATGATAGTAGTGGTAACGGTAGCAAAAATAATATTTTTGGTATTTTGTAGTGATGATAGCAATAGCAACGGAAAAGTAAATAAGCGAAGAACAATATATGGACAGCTCATAGGCAATGGATCGGTGATGGAGAATTATGCTGGATGCGGTTCATCATGTAACAATCATAACCTAGGGTGACACAGAACTAGCTCCAGTTCATCAATGTAATGTAGGCATGTATTCCGAATATATCATACGTGCTTGTGGCAAAGAACTTGCATGACATCTTTTGTTCTACCCTCCCGTGGCAGCGGGGTCCTAACGAAAACTAAGGGATATTAAGGCCTCCGTTTAATAGAGTACCGGAACAAAGCTTTAACACATAGTGAATACATGAACTCCTCAAACTACGGTCATCACCGGTAAGTATCCCAATTATTGTCACTTCGGGGTTAACGGATCATAACACATAATAGGTGACTATAGACTTGCAAGATAGGATCAAGAACTCTCATATATTGATGAAAACATAAATAGGTTCAGATCTGAAATCATGGCACTCGGGCCCTAGTGACAAGCATTAAGCATAGCAAAGTCATAGCAACATCAATCTCAGAACATAGTGGATACTAGGGATCAAACCCTAACAAAACTAACTCGATTACATGATAGATCCCATCCAACCCATCACTGTCCAGCAAGCCTATGATGGAATTACTCACGCACGGCGGTGAGCATCATGCAATTGGTGATGGAGGATGGTTGATGATGATGATGGCGACGGATTCCCCTCTCCGGAGCCCCGAACGGACTCCACATCAGCCCTCCCGAGAGGTTTTAGGGCTTGGTGGCGGCTCCGTATCGTAAAACGTGATGAATCCTTCTCTCTTATTTTTTTCTCCCCGAAACCAAATATATAGAGTTGGAGTTGGGGGCCCACGAGGTAGGGGGCATGCCCCCCACACTCGTGGACAGGTGGTGGGCCCCCTGGCCTTCATCTTTTGCAAGGATTTTTTATTATTTCCGAAAAGTTGTTCTGGGAAGTTTCAGGTCATTCCGAGAACTTTTGTTTCTGCACATAAATAACACCATGGTAATTCTTCTGAAAATAGCGTCATTCCGGGTTAGTTACATTAAAATCATGCAAGTTAGAGTCCAAAACAAGGGCAAAAGTGTTTGGAAAAGTAGATACGATGGAGACGTATCAACTCCCCCAAGCTTAAACCCTTGCTTGTCCTCAAGCAATTCAGTTGATAAACTGAAAGTGATAAAAAAAACTTTTACAAACTCTGTTTGCTCTTGTTGTTGTAAATATGTAAAGCCAGCATTCAAGTTTTCAGCAAAGATTATGACTAACCACATTCACAATAACGCTTAGGTCTCATGTTTACTCATATCAATGTCATAATCAACTAGCGAGCCATAATAATAAATCTCGGATGACAACACTTTCTCCAAACAATCATAATATGATATAACAAGATGGTATCTCGCTGGCCCTTTCTGAGACCGCAAAACATAAATGCAGAGCACCTTTAAAGATCAAGGACTGACTAGACATTGTAATTCATGGTAAAAGAGATCCAGTCAAGTCATACTCAATGTAAACTAACAGTAATGAATGCAAATGACAGTGGTGCTCTCCAACTGGTGCTTTTTAATAAGAGGATGATGACTCGGCATGAAAGTAAATAGATAGGCCCTTCGCAGAGGGAAGCATGGATTTTTAGAGGTTCCAAAGATCGGTTTTGAAATAGACGTGAATAATATTTTGAGCGGTATACTTTCATTGTCAACATAACAACCAAGAGATGGAAATACCTTCCATGCTACACACATTATAGGCGGTTCCTGAACAGAATGGTAAAGTTTATACTCCCCCTTCCACCAACAAGCATCAATCCATGGCTTGCTCGAAACAACGAGTGCCTCCAACTAAGAAGAGTCCCAGGGGGAGTTTTGTTTGCAATTATTTTGATTTGATTTGCATAAAGCATGGGACTGGGCATCCCGGTGACCAGCCACTTTCTCGTGAGTGAGGAGCGGAGTCCACTCCTCTTGAGAATAACCCGCCTAACATGGAAGATATAGATAGTCCTAGTTGATACAATATCTATTCGAGCATACAAAATAGGATAATTATTTGAAGGTTTAGAGTTTGGCACATACAAATTTACTTGGAACGGCAGGTAGATACCGTATATAGGTAGGTATGGTGGACTCATATGGAATAACTTTGGGGTTTATGGAGTTGGATGCACAAGCAGTAATCCCGCTTAGTATAGGTGAAGGCTAGCAAGAGAGTGGGAAGCGACCAGCTAGAGATCAACAGCAGTCATGAACATGCATTAAAATTAATCAACAACGAATGAAAGCATGAGTAGGATATAATAAACCATGAACATAAATATCGTGAAGGCTATGTTGATTTTGTTTCAACTACATGCGTGAACATGCGCCAAGTCAAGTCACTTAAATCTTTCAGAGGAGGATACCACCCTATTATACCACATCAAAACCATTTTAATAGCATGTTGGCACGCAAGGTAAACCATTATAATCTCCTAGCTAATCCAGCATGGCACAAGAACTATGATCTCTAGTTGTCATTGCAAACATGTTTATTCATAATAGGCTGAATCGGGAACGATGAACTAATCATATTTACAATAACAAGAGAGGTCGAGTTCATACCTGCTTTTCTCATCTCAATAAGTTCATCATATAATCATCATTATTGCCTTTCACTTGCACGACCGAACGATGTGGATAATAATAATAGTGCACATGCATTGGACTAAGCTGGAATCTGCAAGCATTCAATAAATAGGAGAAGACAAGGCAATATGGGCTCTTTTGTCAGATCAACAATAATATATATAAGAGCCACTTCAACAATTTAATTATGGTCTTCTCCTATCGATCCCCAAAGAAAAGAAAAGAAATAAAACTATTTACACGGGGAAGATCCCAACAAGTAGAAGAAGAACAGGAAATATTTTTGGGTTTTCTTTTTAATTACTACTACAAACATGGAAAGTAAACTAATTAAAAGCTACAACTATTTTTTTTGGTTTTTCTTAAGGTTTATCAAACACACAAGAAAAAAGCATAAAAAGGGAAATAAACTAGCATGGATGATTGTTGGGGAGGCTCATTCCACCAACACCTATGGGGACAGGGCCCCTTTCGGTTCGGTGAGGGCGGAGGCCGCACAAAGAGCGGATCGAGGCGGTACACGCGAGCGGTTTTTACCCAGCTTCGGGCCACACGGATGCGTAAAACCCTACTGCTGCTTGTTTGTGTATATTGAATCCTTGCTCAGGAGCGATGGACGCTATCAGACTGAGCGTGGGAGCGTTTCTGGTGCTTCCGAATGAGCCGAGCCGGCCGAACCCCTTCTAGGTTGTGCTTGGGCCTCCTTTTATACTTTCTAGGGGTCACCGACAGGGGGCAACGTAGACAAGAAGGGTAAAAATGGAAAAGGATGCGGTAGGTGCAGCTACCGCTACTGTGGATACAGTGCACCCTACCTAACTCTGATGGCAGGGGACAAGGGCATTAAATGCCTGTCTGAGTTGCCTAAACAGTGCAAAAAGTGACCGTTAGGAGCGCCACCGTTTGCCACGATGGCCTTCTCTTCATCTCTGCTTGCCACCGTGCACCCCTAGCTGCACAGCCTCCTGCCACGTGTGCTTGGGAGAGTCCTAGAGCGACACGTTAGCAGGTGTGCTGGAGCGCGGGCGTGAAGTGGGGGTTTCCCGCGGCAAGCTTCTTGCCGCGGTCGTCGTCTTGTCGTGTTTCGGAGCTTGTCGCTTACCGGGCCTTGCCGGGACGCAGGGCGCGTCGCGGTAAGCTTTCTTGGTATGCCTTGAGTGGCCTTCCCGGCAAGCTCCTCTTGCCGGGGTCTTGTCTCTTCCCGGAAAGCTCCTCTTGCCGGGGCCTGGGTTGGCCTTCCCGGCAAGCTCCTCTTGCCGGGGCCTTGGTTTGAGTACTTTGTTCTTGAATGGTCTTCAAGGGAACCACGGAGGGTCTTCGCGGTCACCCGGCAAGCCTTGCCGCGGGACGCTGCAACTGCCCGTGCACGAGTTCGGGATACTAGGGTACCCCTACTCTAGTACACCGACAGGAGCCCCCGGGCCTGGGCCATACACGGTGCCGAGCGCCGTTGGGCCAGGCCCAAAACAGTGCACGGGCACGCGCGGCCTAGGTCACACCGCATATCTCTCTGCTCCCACCGCGCACACCCAGAACGGCACGCGTCAAACGCGGCGTCGTGGGTGACGTGGGCGGCGTGCGCGGGGCTAAGCCCCTCGAGCATGCGTCAGGCCATGATGATGGGGACGGTTCACGCCCTCCTCCCTAAACGGAGGTAGGCGTGGGGGCGTGGTGCATTTACTGGACGGGGCCGGTGCGCGGTTGTCGTCTTGGTTCTGCATCCCCGCCACGCGGCTCCCATGCGCTTGGAGTCGCGGACGGTGGAAGTGGGAAACTGGGCCGTCGCGAGCAAAGGCAGCGGGTTGGCCCCGACTCCCTGCTCTTCCCATGCCTTGATTCGCTGAGCGGGGCGGCCGAGCTCCCACCTCGCTCCTTTATAAAGAGCGGGAGGGGAGCTCAGAAACCCGCACTCTCTCATCTCCTCCTTTCTTCAGCTTCTGTTCCCCTTTCTCTCATTCGCCATGGAGAAAGGGAACCCAGGCCCTTCATCGGTGGCGGCGAGGGTCGCCGCCAGACAGCGCATCTCTCCATCTTCCGCGCTCGTGGTGGCAGAGCCAGCCATAAGGGGAAGAGGGAGGGGGCGAGGTCGCGGACGAGGTCGAGGACAAGATCGAGGCGCTCAGGGAAGAGGCGGACGGGGCGGCGTGCCAGCTTCGCCTCCGCTGGCGGCTCCTCCCCCCATGGTGGTCCACATAGGGGACGACCCTTGCGAGTTCTTCGTCAAGCTGCGCCGGGCGCCTCGTCGTCGCCTCCGGCTTCCAGCTCCGTTTGCGCGGCGATGGAGTTGGACCCGCCCGAGACACTGAGACTTCACATGAGGGGCTGTGGGATCAGCGGCACGCGAGTCCGCATTGTATTCCCAGCCCCTAATGTGATGTATCTTGACCAAGGGTGGAAGACGTTCGCCCGTATCCACAGCTTGATGGAGGGGTTTACCCTCCATTTTAAGTTGATGGAGAGCGATCTCCTCTCCGTCAAGGTCTTCGGGTGCTTCAGCACTCGGGCGAAGTGCTGCGTGGACAGCTCCTCCGACAGTGAAGGCTCCTCCTCGAGTGAGAGTGACGAGGAGGAGAGCGACAGCGACGACGAGGGTAGCGGGCGGCAGGGTGGCGGGTCCGACTAGGCGTCCGGCGCCGCTTCGCGTGGCACCGGCGACCCCATCATCCGTGTCGCCGGCTCCTTGAACTTCCGGGGGTCGTCTCCTTGGGCGGCTGGCGTAGGGAGGCTGCGGAAGGGGAAGAGGGCTGGCGACAAGGCCGTCAGGTCGGAGTACGAGGGCGTGGTGCCCTCGACGGCATGCTGACGTCCTGCCGCCCCGTCTTCGAGCCCCGCTTCCAGCGCCGCTATCGCCGTCCAGCCTTCGGACGGCCCCCAGAATGTTCTCTTGGTGTCTTCTGGCACCCGTAGCTCACCTAGGCGCTCCTTTTGCCCTTTTCGCCTCCTTGACCTGCCTCCTGAGGAGAGGGACAGGAAAGGGATTACGGGCATCTTATCTTTTTAATTTGTAAGCCTTCGGGCCTTAGCTGTATCTAAAAATTGTAATCCTCTCTTTCATTTTTTTCATCCTCTATGGACTGTACCTGAGAGGGATGTTTTTTAATGAAAAGGGGATGCTTGCCGGGTTATTTGTCTCGTGAGTTGAACCCACGCCAAGGAGCAAATCCTTGGTGTCCCTCGGACAGACATCTCATCTCCCGGCAACAGGCCCTGCCGCCTTCCCACGTCGCTCGACCTTTCTCACGCCTTTGACGGAGGCGGGAATGAGGTGGGTGCGGTCTCCTCGTTTCATCCCTTTGCTGCCGCGACTACGACCAAACTTGGCCCCGGAAACGAGCCCCAGGGCCTAGAGTTGAGGGAACACGGCAGTTTTCGGGAAGAAACGCGGTTTCGCATTCCCCAGTCCATAAGAGGATGCATGATGAGGGATGAAAGACTTATCTGATATTGCAGCCCCCGGCAACTCTGGTTTGCCGTGGACGATTCTTGGCACTCACAGCCCCCAGCGATACTGGATTGTCGGGGCCCAGGTGCCGTCCGTTTTCTTCTTTTCTTGTCGCTGCCAGTCATGTCATGGGAACACTTTATTAGAGGCGCGACAAGTTATTTTTGTAATATAACTCTATCTTAGGCAAAGAATTGTTGTGTTACTTCCTTTACTCGACTCTTGGCTTTGTATGGCTCTTCCCTACGCTTTCTAGGGAAACTTGCCGGTGCAGGTACCCTTGCCACGAGCGCCGAGTGTGGAACTTCAGCAGCTTGCTGGCGGGGTCGCTACCGACAAGCAACCTTGCCGCAACTAGTTGCAGCTCACTTAAGTTGTTGAGCGGACTCGAAACAAAGTAAGGGCGCTAGCGGCTCACTTAAGTTGCAGAGCGGACTCGAAGCAAAGTAAGGGCGCTAGCAGCTCACTTAAGCTGTTGAGCGGACTCGAAACAAAGTAAAGGCACAACTAGCTACGAGTTGGTTCCTCCGCGTACAGGTTTTCCATACAAAGCACGGTCGTTCAAGGAAAATAACTCAAAAACTTAAAAAACTAATTGCTCAAGCTTTAGCAACTTAGCTTTTCTGTCGTCTGCTTCCCGGCAAGGAGAAATTTTCTTGAACGGCCTGGTCCACACCATTATCTTCTCCTTCCCCCCCCCCCCCCGGCAAACCTTGTGGGCGAGGGAACCTTCCTTCTTTGAGAAAGAAACAGAGAAATAAAGTAATGATATGGACCCTTGGGCTCGTTATCGCTTACCGGGGTCTAGTGCTGCACAAAGTGTCAGATAACATATGCGAAAAAGGATTATAGCATAAAAAACTAACAAGATGTGCGGGGCATATGAACTTTACTGGTGCACGGGGTCTGCGCCCGGCTTTGTACAAAGGATTACATGCAACAGCTGCAAGACTTGTACAAAAGGTGGTTGCCGGAAAAGCTTCCGGCAACCGCGCCTTACGGGTAAAACTTACAAAGATGTTCCATGTTCCAGGAGTTGCTCACCGGAATGCCATCTTCGGTCTCAAGGCGGACAGCGCCGGGCCTAGTGACTCGTTTCACCCGATAAGGGCCTTCCCACTTCGGCATCAACTTGTTGGAATTCTTGGCGGACTGAACACGCCGAAGAACAAGGTCGCCTTCCTCGAAGCTCCTGGCTTTAACTTTGCGGCTATGGTAGCGATGCAAAGCTTGCTGGTAGCGAGCGGCTCGCACAGCAGCCTAGAGACGGTCTTCCTCGAGGAGCAGTGCGTCATCTTGTCGCAGCTGCTCTTGCTCGAGCTCATCATAAGCGAGCACTTGAGGTGACCCGTAAACGTGTTCCGTGGGGAGAACTGCCTCTGCTCCATAGACTAGAGCAAAGGGTGTCTGTCCAGTGGCTCGATTTGGCGTCGTTCTGATCGACCAAAGAACCACCGGCAGCTCCTCAATCCAGTTTCTTCTGCACTTGTGCAGCCTGTCGAAAGTTCTGGTCTTGAGGCCTCGCAGCACTTCAGCATTAGCCCGCTCTCCTTGACCGTTGCTTCTCGAATGAGCAACAGAAGCGAAGCAGACCTTGGCGCCAAGATCTTGGACATACTGCATGAAGGCGCGGCTCGTAAATTGCATGCCGTTGTCGGTGATGATCCTGTTAGGAACCCCGAAACGGCAAACAATCGACCTGAAGAACTTGACTGCTGACTGTGCTGTCACCTTCCTCACTGGTTCCACTTCCGGCCACTTTGTGAACTTGTCGATTGCAACATACAAGAACTCAAAGCTCCCGACAGCTCGGGGGAAGGGGCCGAGGATGTCGAGCCCCCAGACCGAAAATGGCCAGGATAAAGGGATCGTCTTGAGAGCTTGAGCTGGCTGGTGTATCTGCTTGGAATGGAACTGGCACGCTTCACACTTGGTTACTTGTGCAGTTGCATCCTGGAGGGCTGTCGGCCAGAAGAAGCCTTGTCGGAATGCTTTGCCGACAAGTGCTCTTGCGCCAATGTGGTGACCACATATGCCTCCATGTATCTCTGCCAACAGCTGTTGTCCATCTTCCCGGCGAATACACTTCAATTTCACACCGTTGAGTCTTATTCTGTACAGTGTGTTGTCGACAAAGTTGTACATACTTGACTGCCGGGCTACTCTTTCAGCTTCTTCTTGCTCTTCGGGAAGCTCTCCTGTCTGAAGGAAACGGACAATCTGCTGTGCCCATGCTGGAGCTTGTGGCTCGACAACAAGGAGTAAAGGCGTATCTGTTGCTGCGGGAACATCCGCTTCTACGGCAAGAACCTGCGGCTCTGCCGGAGCGTGATATTCCCCGGCAAGCTTGTCGCAGCAAAACTTGTCGGGAGCGTCTGCTTCAACGGAACAAAACAAGAGGTTCGTCGGAGCAGACTGCTCCTCAGCACTCTTGGCGTCGATCCTGGGGACCTTCTTGGCTGCGGCTTTGGGAAGCTCTGTCGGAAAGTAGTCACCAGAAAGCAACTTCCTCTTCTTATTCTGTCTAGTTGATGGTGTCACGGATGGTTGAGTCAGCTTGAGCACAAAGATCCCTGGTTCCACAGGCAACTTTAGTGCAGCGCACTTTGACAGGCCGTCAGCAATGTCATTCTGAGCTCGCGGAACATGCTCCATTTGCAGGCCATCAAAGTGTTCTTCTAGCTTTCTCACTTCATCAACATAAGCTTCCACCAATGGACTCTGGTAGTTCTTGTTCACTTGGCGGACGACAAGCTGCGAGTCACCCCTTACAATGAGTTTCTAGATCCCAAGGTCGGCTGCGATTCTGAGGCCGGCAAGCAAACCCTCATACTCTGCAGTATTGTTCATTGCTTGCTCCTTGGGAAAGTGCATCTGGACTACGTACTTGAGGTGCTCTCTGGTGGGTGCGATAAGCAGCACGCCAGCACCGGCGCCTTGCAGCGAGAAGGCACCATCAAAGTACATCAGCCACTCTTTGCTTGTCTCCTTGACGGGGATGCTCGTCTCTGGAATTTCTTCGTCCGGGGTTGGCGTCCACTCTGCTATGAACTCTGCCAATGCCCTGCTTTGGATTGTTGCAGTGCTCTCAAACTTGAGGCCAAAGCTTGACAGTTCCAATGCCCACTCGACAATCCTGCCTGTTGCTTCTGGATTCTGCAGTATCCTCTTCAGCGGAAAGCGAATGACAACTGTTATCTCATGTGCGTGGAAGTAATGGCGCAGCTTTCTTGAGGCCATGAGAAGGCCGAAAAGCAATTTTTGCACACCAGAGTACCTCGACCTAGCCCCCTGGAGAAGGGAGCTGACAAAGTAAACTGGGCGCTGCACCATCTTCTTCGGTACCTCCTTGCACGTCTGCGCAGACTCAACTTTGTCGGGGCCAGAGCTTGTCGGAGAAGCCCCCTGCTTGTTGCTGGATTCACTTGTCGCGGTCGCTGGCTCATCATCCGCCTCCCTCTCTGCTACTAACGCAGCACTAACCACTTGATTGGTTGCCGCTAGATACAGCAGCAACTTCTCTTGTGGCTTAGGTGCGACAAGTATTGGAGTGGAGGACAGGTACCTCTTCAAGTCCTGCAGCGCGGCCTCCGCTTCCGGAGTCCATTTCATTGGACCTGCCTTTCTCAATATTTTGAAAAACGGCAGGGCGCGCTCAGCAGACTTAGAGATAAACCTGCTGAGAGCAGCCACGCAACCGGCAAGCCTTCGCACATCCTTGACGCGCTTCGGTGCTTCAATCTGCTCGATGGCCTTGATCTTATCGGGGTTGGCTTCAATTCCCCGCTGAGACACAAAGAACCCGAGAAGCTTGCCGGAAGGGACTCCAAACATGCACTTCTCGGGGTTGAGCTTGAGGTTGATCTTGCGCAGATTTGCAAAAGTTTCTTCTAAATCTTGGATCAGGGTAGCCTTGTCCTTGCTCTTGACCACTATATCATCCATGTAGGCTTCCGCATTTCTGTGTATCTGTGTCTCAAAAGCGACATGGACTACCCTTGCAAATGTTGAACCAGCATTGTTTAACCCAAAGGGCGTCCGTACAAAACAGTATGTGCCGCAAGGGGTGATAAATGCGGTTTTTTCCTCATCCTCTTCTGCCATGAAGATTTGATGGTATCCTGAGTATGCATCAAGAAATGAAAGCAAATCACATCCAGCTGTGGAGTCAACAATCTGGTCAATGCGCGGCAAGGGAAATGGATCTTTGGGACAAGCTTTATTGACATCAGTGAAGTCAATACAAAGTCTCCATTTTCCGTTAGCCTTGCGCACGACTACAGGATTGGCCAACCACGTGGGATGGAGCACTCCTCTGACAAGGCTTGCTGCTTCCAATTTCCTGATCTCTTGTGCAATGAACTCTTGGCGCTCCACCGCCTGCTTCCTGACTCTCTGCTTGACGGGCCGCGCATGAGGACAGACGGCAAGGTGGTGCTCAATTACTTTCCTGGGAACACCGGGGATGTCAGACGGTTGCCATGCAAACACGTCGACATTCGCCCGCAGGAAAGCAACGAGCACGCTTTCCTATTTGGGGTCAAGCGTGGCACTGATGGTGAAGGTACCACCAGTGCCGTCCTCCTTGGCGGACACCTTCTTGGTCTCGGGTGGAGCTGCCATCATCTGCTTGCACTTGCCGGTGGAGCTCGATGGTGCGTCCTCGATGGTAGCGCAGCACTCCGAAGAGGTGCGCTTGCCGGAGTGGGCATCAGAGCTCTTGCCGGACTTGGTCGCGGTAGCGCAGCACTCCGAAGAGGTGCGCTTGCCGGACTTGGTCTTCTTCTTCCCCCCGGGAGCTTCAGCGGCAAGTGTGTTGTGATCAGCTGCGGCTGCTGCTTCCCGGTAGATCTTGTCGGCGCAGATAAGGGCATCCTTCTTGTCGCCGGGGACAGAGATGACACTTATCGGGCCTGGCATCTTGAGCATGTTGTATGCATAGTGAGAGGCTGCCATAAACTTGGCGAGCGCTGGACGGCCAAGGATCCCATTGTAGGGTAATGGAAAATCGGAAACGTCAAATGTGACCCTCTCAGTTCTGAAGTTCATCTCGCTGCCAAATGTGACCGGCAGCGTGATCTTTCCCTTCGGCTTGCTTCTTCCCGGGCTGATTCCTTGGAATGTGCCGGTCTCCTCGAGCTCGCTGTCAGGGATCTGGAGTTTCTGAAGGACTGCAGAGGAGATCAGATTCAAGCCGGCCCCGCCGTCAACTAGCATCTTCGTGACCTTGAGGTTGCGGATAGTTGGTGAGACCAACATCGACAAGCACCCGACCGCAGTTACGCGATCAGGGTGATCCTCAATGTCGAAGATGATAGGCGTGCTGGACCATTTCAGAGGCTTGTGTGACTCTATGGATGGCTCTGCTGCATTCACTTCCCGCATCCACTGCTTGAGTTGGCGGTGCGAAGTATACAGAGAAGCACCACCGTCAACGCACAGGACCTCTGTGGCTTTCTGAAATTCCTGCTCATCGGCCTCGTCATCATCCATGTCTTCATCGTCGTCGTCATCTTCATCCTTGTCGCGGCCGCGGGGAGGTCTGTCTCCTTGCCGCTGCTTGGCCTTGCCGCGGCGTCCTCCTCGGCTGGGACGTTTCTTGCCGGATCCACCAGCACCTTCCTGGGCCTTCTCCTTGTCGCGCCGCTCGTATTCAGCTTTCTGTAGCTCAACGAGCTGCTCAACCTTCTTGCAACTCTGGAGATCGTGGCCCTTGGTGCGGTGGATCTTGCAATACTGCTTGCCGGAGCTGTCCTGCTTGTCGGCGACCGCCACAGGCTGGGCCTCCTTGCCGGAGCCACCAGCTTTAGCTTTCTTGGTGCCACCTCCATTGCCGGACTGCTCGACATCTTGCACTTCCTTCCCCTTTTTCCTTCTGTTGTTCCGCCACCGGCCTTTCCTTGTCGGGGCGGCATCCTCACTGTCAGATCCTCCTGCTCCTGTATCCTCTCCGGGGAGCCTCCTCCCCTCTTCAGTGCGTGCACACTTGTCGGCCAGGGCGTAAAGCTCGCTGACGTCTCTGATCTTACACATCGCCATCTCCTCCCTCATCCTTCGGTTTCGCACGTTCTGATGGAACGCGCTAATGATTGCGGTGGGGTGGACGTCTGGGATGTTGTGCTGTACACGGCTAAATCTCTGAATGCACTTGCGCAGTGGCTCTCCTTCCTTCTGGGCGAGCAGATGAAGATCGCTTTCTTGGCCATGTGGCTTGTGGCCGCCTGTAAAGGCGCTGACAAACTGATGGCACAGATCAGCCCAGGAGGATATGGAGTTGTCCGGCAAGTGCATGAGCCAGGACCTGACATTGGGCTTGAGTACCAGCGGGAAGTAGTTGGCAAGGATCTTGTCGTCCCGTCCCCCGGCAGCCTGCACCGCGATGGTGTAGATGCTGAGAAACTCCGACGGATGCGTCTTGCCGTCGTACTTTTCTGGAACGTCTGGTTTGAAATTCTTTGTGTTGGGCCAATGGACTTGCCGCAGCTCACGGGTGAACGCAGGACAACCTACCGCGTACGGCAGATCGCCTGGTTCCCCTGGCGCATGAATGTCAACAGAGGGCCCAGCGCGCTTGTCGGATTGACGTCGCGCTTCTCTTTGGCGCTCGATGTGGGTTCGAGCGTCTTCTTGTTGTCGTTCATGGAGAACTTGGCGCTGGTCGCGACGAGCTCGTGGGTCCGATGACTCGGTGGAGCCGCTGTCGGGGTGGACCCGGCGAGTCGGCGATTTTGGCCTTCGTAGTGGAGAGTGCATGGAAGTCGCACCTCCCCCAGTCTTGTTGCCATCGGCTCGCGTCCGGCTTTCCTGCCGCGGCAGCGAGGTGCTTGGTTGCCACGCAGTGTCGCCGTTGGTGAAGCCGATGAGGCTCTGGATAGTGGCCCTCCATTCGTCGGTCTTGTCCGCTGTCGGAGGATAATCTAGGAGTAGCTGGGCCCGCGCCAAGGCTTCCGCCGGCGTGGTGGGCGGCAGAGGTGAACGGTGCGAGGAGCGGGACATGCTCGGACTCCTAACCAAGTTAGAAGGAGCAGTGTCCCGTCCAGGCAACCGCACCTCGCTGGGGCCAGCATGCTGGCGTGCATGCTGGTCTTGAAGGCCACGCCAACCACCAGCTTGATCTTGGGCCAGCGGACGTATGGCGCTGCGAACGCCATGACGCTGCTGGTCCCGCGCCTCCTGAGATGGGCGCGGTGGGCGTATGGACGCCGAGGTCTGCGCGGCCTTGTCCTTGGACTTGGCAGCGCTGTGGGCACCCTTGTCGACGTCCATTCTAACGCCGGCGTCCACTCCACCGTCCGCCTGCTCCGTTGGTGGTGGAGGCGACGCAGACGGGGCTGTTGCCCCCGAAGCCTTCTTCTTCGGTGGCATGTCGGTGAAGATGATGAAGATTTAGCTCGCGTGCACGCCGGATCGGGTTCGCACGATCTCGACGCCCCCTACCTGGCGCGCCAGAGATGTTGGGGAGGCTGATTCCACCAAGACCTATGGGGACAGGGCCCCTTTCAGTTCGGTGAGGGCGGAGGCCGCACAAAGAGCGGATCGAGGCGGTACACGCGAGCGGTTTTTAACCAGCTTCGGGCCGCACGGATGCGTAAAACCCTACTGCTGCTTGTTTGTGTATATTGAATCCTTGCTCAGGAGCGATGGACGCTATCAGACTGAGCGTGGGAGCGTTTCTGGTGCTTCCGAATGAGCCGAGCCGGCCGAACCCCTTCTACGTTGCGCTTGGGCCTCCTTTTATACTTTCAAGGGGTCACCGACAGGGGGCAACGTAGACAACAAGGGTAAAAATGGAAAAGGATGCGGTAGGTGCAGCTACCGCTACTGTGGATACAGTGCACCCTACCTAACTCTGACGGCAGGGGACAAGGGCATTAAATGCCTGTCTGAGTTGCCTAAACAGTGCAAAAAGTGACCGTTAGGAGCGCCACCGTTTGCCACGATGGCCTTCTCTTCATCTCTGCTTGCCACCGCGCACCCCTAGCTGCACAGCCTCCTGCCACGTGTGCTTGGGAGAGTCCTAGAGCGACACGTTAGCAGGTGTGCTGGAGTGCGGGCACGAAGTGGGGGTTTCCCGCGGCAAGCTTCTTGCCGCGGTCGTCGTCTTGTCGTGTTTGGGAGCTTGTCGCTCACCGGGCCTTGCCGGGACGCAGGGCGCGTCGTGGTAAGCTTTCTTGGTATGCCTTGAGTGGCCTTCCCGGCAAGCTCCTCTTGCCGGGGTCTTGTCTCTTCCCGGCAAGCTCCTCTTGCCGGGGCCCGGGTTGGCCTTCCCGGCAAGCTCCTCTTGCCGGGGCCTTGGTTTGAGTACTTTGTTCTTGAATGGTCTTCAAGGGAACCACGGAGGGTCTTGGCGGTCACCCGGCAAGCCTTGCCGCGGGACGCTGCAACTGCCCGTGCACGAGTTCGGGATACTAGGGTACCCCTACTCTAGTACACCGACAATGATACAATGAAAAAGTCTGAGCACCGACATCTGGCAATGAATGTGTGAACATAAATGTAATGTTGGTGAGAAGTACGTACTCCCCCAAGCTTAGGCTTTTGGCCTAAGTTGGTCTATGGCCACGGCTAGCCTGGCGGATATCCATAGTAAAAGTTGGGGTCATACTGCGAAGAAGAAGACTCCGATTGCCACTGGTTGGCAATCATCTCCGGATCCCACTAGTAATTAGACTGTCGTGGAGGATCAACTTGTGGTTCCGGCTCTGGCTCAGTGGCTGATGTAGGGTTCCGATAGGCGTGAATAGCCTCTAACGGAACAAGGTACTGGCCCGCAGATAAATAAAACAAGGAAGGAGCAGGCAGGGTACTGGCCTGCAGATAAATCAAACAAGTATGGTCTCAGGATGATGTTTATCAAAGAACAATTTGTATTTAAGCTCTCCTTCCCTATTCTTAACAATAAAATCATGTGCCACCATACTCTTATAATCTAGATAAACACGAGGCAATACTTTTTCTTCCTTCTCATAATGCCTAATAGGTATGTTAAAATGTGCAGCTAGTCGCGAAGCATAGATTCCTGCAAAGATGGGGCCCTCTGTACGGTTCAAACTTAACCGTTTAGCAATAATTTCCGTCATACTAATAGAGTTATCACTGAATAAACCATGGAGCAAAATAATAATATCAGGAACACTAAGGTTTCCACAGTTTCCGCGAACAATTAAGCAACGACTAGCAAATAATGCAATGTAGCGTAAAACAGGAAAATGTATGCTAGTGATTCGTGCATCGGAAACCATCCTCATTTCCCCTACAGTGATGATATCGATAAACCCATCCACATTACTGCGATGTGGTTCCTCTGTCGTGCCCTCGAAAGGGACCAAACAAACCCGACAAAAATAATAAAGTGACATCTCCTTATGCTCATCATATAAATAAAACTCCGCCGTAGGTGGTGAGCTCCTAGAATGGAAATGAAAGTTTTGCACAAAGATATTTATGAGTAAGAGAAACTGATGGCGTTGATCGGGGAGGAAAGCCGTGAGGCCTACATTCTTAGCCAATTCATAAAAATCTTCCTAAAAATCCCGGCTGCTCTCAAGAAATCATCGGAAGGCCATTCACACAACCGAAACTCCGCGGTGCAAGGCAGATTATACTTGGGCTTCTGTGCTTTTTCCTTCAAGCTTCGGCTCGATGAGCCCCTCAAAAGTCGCTTCATTATTTCCTGAAAAATTCTGAAATTTTCAGTAACTTCAAAATAAAAGTAAACCAAACTCAATAATATTGATAGCAACTACTCCTACAAGTTCCTAGGGACTATATCATGCATCAAAACTACTTTTGACTATATGAATTTGACATGCAAGCTCAAGAACAAGGTCACCTAAGCAGCAAAAATTTGCAATGAATAAAGCACTAGAACAAAAAAAATTGGACCAAGGGAGGAGTCGCATACCAAGGAAAAATCTCCCCATGCAGTTTTGTGAGAGGTGCTTTGAGCAAGGAGATCGAAAATGGCAGCAAAATGAGCTTGGACTCGGGTTTGAGCTGGATATTCGTGTTTGGGGAGGAAGAAGGAGTGTGTGGGTGAAAGGATAAGTGGAGGAGGGCCACCGTGGGCCAACGAGGCAGGGGGTGCGCCCAGGGGGGTAGGTCGCGCCCTCCACCCTCGTGGCCAGGTGGATGACCCCCCTGCTGTGTTCTGAGTGCCAAATATTCTCAAATATTCCAGAAAAAATCATATTTAAATTTCAGGGCATTTGGAGAACTTTTATTTTCAGGGTATTTTTATATTGCACAGATAATCAGATAACAGACAGAAAAATACTATTTTTATTTTATTTAATATAAATAACAGAAAGTAAAAGGAGGCTACAGAAGGTTGTGCCTTCTAGTTTCATCCATCTCATGCTCATCAAAAGGAATCCACTAACAAGGTTGATCAAGTCTTGTTAACGAACTCATTCCGAATAACATGGAACCGGAGAAATTTCGAATAACACTATGTTACCTCCACGGGGATATGCACATCCCCAATAATAAGAATATCATATTTCTTCTTGATAGCTGGAAGAGGAAATTCAAAACCTCCAAATATAATCGATGGAATTTTTCCAATAGATTGATACTATGAACTTGAGGTTGTTTCCACGGAAAGTGTACCGTATGCTCATTACCATTAACATGAAAACTGACAATGCCTTTAGTGCAATCAATAACAGCCCCTGCAGTATTCAAAAAGGGTCTTCCAAGAATAATAGACATACTATCGTCCTCGGGAATATGAGGAATAACAAAGTCCGTTAAAATAGTAATGTTTGAAACTACAACAGGCACATCCTCACAAATACCGACAGGTATAGCAGTGGATTTATCAGCCATTTGCAAAGATATTTCAGTAGGTGTCAACTTATTCAAATCAAGTCTACGATATAAAGAGAGAGGGATAACACTAACACCATCTCCAAGATCACATAAAGCAGTTTTAACATAGTTTCTTTTAATGGAGCATGGTATAGTTGGTACATGTGATCTCCTAGTTTCTTTGGTATTCCACCCTTAAAAGTATAATTAGCAATCATGGTGGAAATTTCTGCTTCCGGTATCTTTCTTTTATTTGTAACAATATCTTTCATGTACTTAGCATAAGGATGAAGGAAATATGCCCTAGAGGCAATAATAAAGTTATTATTTATTTCCTTATATCATGATAAATATTTATTATTCATGCTAGAATTGTATTAACCGGAAACATAATACATGTGTGAATACATAGACAAACAGAGTGTCACTAGTATGCCTCTACTTGACTAGCTCGTTGATCAAAGATGGTTATGTTTCCTAACCATAGACATGAGTTGTCATTAGATTAACGGGATCACATCATTAGGACAATGATGTGATTGACTTGACCCATTTCGTTAGCATAGTACTTGATCGTTTAGTTTGTTGCTATTGCTTTCTTCATGACTTATACATGTTCCTATGACTATGAGATTATGCAACTCGCGTTTACCAGAGGAACACTTTGTGTGCTACCAAACATCACAACGTAACTGGGTGATTATAAAGGTGCTCTACAGGTGTCTCTGAAGGTAGCTGTTGGGTTGGCGTATTTCGAGATTAGGATTTGTCACTCCGATTGTCGAAGAGGTATCTCTGGGCCCTCTCGGTAATGCACAACACTTAAGCCTTGCAAGCATTGCAACTAATGAGTTAGTTGCGGGATGATGTATTACGGAACAAGTAAAGAGACTTGCCGATAACAAGATTGAACTAGGTATTGAGATACCGACGATTGAATCTCGGGCAAGTAACATACCGATGACAAAGGGAACAACGTATGTTGTTATGCTGTCTGACCGATAAAGATCTTCGTAGAATATGTGGGAGCCAATATGAGCATCCAGGTTCCGCTATTGGTTATTGACCGGAGACATGTCTCGGTCATGTCTACATAGTTCTCGAACCCGTAGGGTCCGCACGCTTAAAGTTTCGGTGACGGTTGTATTATGAGTTTATGTGATTTGATATACCGAAGGTAGTTCGGAGTCCCGGATGAGATCGGGGACATGACGAGGAGTCTCGAAATGGTCGAGACGTAAAGATCGATATGTTGGACGACTATATTCGGACATCGGAAAGGTTCCGAGTGATTCGGGTATTTTCGGGGGTACCGGGGAGTTACGGGAATACGAGGAAGAATTAATGGGCCTCATGGGCCAAGTGGTGGAAGATAGGAGGCAGGGCGCGTGGCCCCCCTAGCCCAAACCAAATTGGACTAGGGGGCCGGCCCCCCATTTCCCCCTTTTCCTCCTTTTCCTCCTTCTCCTTCCTTCTCCTTCTCCTCCTTCCTTTCCTCCTCCTAGTAGGAGTAGGAAAGGGGAGTCCTACTCCTACTAGGAGGAGGACTCCTCCTCCTGGCGCGCCCATAGAGGGCCGGCCGGCCTCCTCCCTTGCTCCTTTATATACAAGGGCAGGGGGGCACCTCTAGACACACAAGTTGATCAGTTGATCTCTCCCAGCCGTGTGCGGTGCCCCCCTCCACCATATTCCACCTCTGTCATATCGTAGCAGTGCTTAGGCGAAGCCCTGCGTCGGTAGAAACATCAACACCATCACCACGCCGTCGTGCTGATGGAACTCTCCCGTGAAGCTCTGTTGGATCGGAGTTCGCGGGACGTCATCGAGCTGAATGTGTGCTGAACTCGGAGGTGCCGTGCGTTCGGTACTTGGATCGGTCGGATCGTGAAGACGTACGACTACATCAACCGCGTTGTGCTAACGCTTCCATTTTCGGTCTATGAGGGTACGTGGACAACACTCTCCCCTCTCGTTGCTATGCATCACCATGATCTTGTATGTGTGTAGGAAAATTTTGAAATTACTATGTTCCCCATCAGTGGCATCCAAGCCATGTTTTTATGCGTAGATGTGATATGCATGAGTAGAACACAAGTGAGTTGTGGGCGATATAAGTCATACTGCTTACCAGCATGTCACACTTTGGTTCGGCGGTATTGTTGGATGAAGCGGCCCGGACCGACATTACGCGTACGCTTACGCGAGACTGGTTTTACCGCCCATAACGCGTACGCTTACACAGGTGACTAGCGGGTGTCAGTTTCTCCAACTTTAGTTGAACCGAGTGTGGCTACGCCCGGTCCTTGAGAAGGTTAAAACAGCACTAACTTGACAAACTATCGTTGTGGTTTTCGATGCGTAGGTAAGAACGGTTCTTGCTCAGCTCGTAGCAGCCACGTAAAACGTGCAACAACAAAAGTAGAGGACGTCTAACTTGTTTTTGCAGGGCATGTTGTGATGTGATATGGTCAAGACATGATGAGATATAAGTTGTTGTATAAGATGATCATGTTTTGTTGAAGTTATCGTCAACTGGCAGAAGCCTTATGGTTGTCTTTTTATTTCATAAGATGCAAGCGCTAAATAATTGCTTTACAATTATCGCTATGCGATAGCAATAGTTGGCGAGACGACCATGTGACGACACATTGATATAGATCAAGATGGTGGAGATCATGGTGTCAGGCCGGTGATGATGGAAATCATGACAATGTTTTGGAGATGGAGATCAAAGGCACAAGATGATGATGGCCATATCATGTCACTTATTTTGATTGCATGTGATGTTTCTCTTTTATGCATCTTATCTTGCTTTAATTGACGGTAGCATTATAAGATGATCTCTCACTAAATAAAAGTGTTCTCCCTGAGTATGCACCATTGCGAAAGTTCGTCGTGCCCAGACAACACATGATGATCGGGTGCGATAAGCTCTACATCCATCTACAACGGGTGCAAGCCAGTTTTGCACACGCAAAATACTCAGGTTAAACTTGACGAGCCTAGCATATGTAGATATGGCCTCGGAACACTGAGACTGAAAGGTCGAGCGTGAATCATATAGTAGATATGATCAACATAGTGATGTTCACCATTGAAAACTACTCCATTTCACATGATGATCGGTTATGGTTTAGTTGATTTGGATCACGTGATCACTTAGAAGATTAGAGGGATGTCTTTTCTAAGTGGGAGTTCTTAAGTAATATGATTAATTGAACTTAAATTTATCATGAACTTAGTCCTGGTAGTATTAGCATATCTATGTTGTAGATCAGTAGCTCGCGTTTAGCTCCCCTGTTTTATTTTTGATATGTTCCTAGAGAAAACTAAGTTGAAAGATGTTAGTAGCAATGATGCGGATTGGATCCGTGATCTGAGGTTTATCCTCATTGCTGCACAGAAGAATTATGTCCTTAATGCACCGCTAGGTGACAGACCTTAGTAGCAAAGATGAACGTTTGGCTAGCTCAATATGATGACTACTCTATAGTTAATGCACCATGCTTAACAGCTTAGAATCGGGACTTCAAAGACGTTTTGAACATCATGAATCATATGGATGTTCCAGGAGTTGAAGTTAATATTTCAAGCAAATACCCGAGTTGAGAGATATGAAGTCTCCAACAAGTTCTATAGCTAAAAGATGGAGGAGAATAGCTCAAGCAGTAAGCATGTGTTCAGATTGTCTGGGTACTACAATCGCTTGAATCAAGTGGGAGTTAATCTTCCAGATAAAATAGTGATTGACAGAATTCTCTAGTCACCATCACCAAGTTAATAGAACTTCGTGATGAACTATAATATGCAAGGGATGATGAAAACAATTCCCGAGCTTTTCATGATGATGAAATAGATGAAGGTAGAAATCAAGAAAGAGCATCAAGTGTTGATGATTAACAAGACCACTAGTTTCAAGAAAAGGGAAAAGGAAAGAAAGGGAACTTCAAGAAGAACGGCAAGCAAGTTGTTGCTCAAGTGAGGAAGCCCATGTCTGGTCCTAAGCCTGAACTAAGTGCTTCTACTGCAAAGGGACTCGTCACTGGAAGCGGAACTGCCCCAAGTATTTGGCGGATAAGAAGGATGGCAAAGTGAACAAAGGTATATTTGATATACAGATTATTGATGTGTATTTTACTAGTGTTCGCAGCTACCCGTCGGTATTTGATACTGGTTCAGTTGCTAAGAGTAGTAACTCGAAACGGGAGTTGCAAAATGAACAGAGACTAGTTAAGGGTGAAGTGACGATGTGTGTTGGAAGTGGTTCCAAGATTGATATGATCATCATCGCACACTCCATATATTTTCGGGATTAGTGTTGAACCTAAATAAGTGTTATTTGGTGTTTGCGTTGAGCATGAATATGATTTGATCATGTTTATTGCAATACGGTTATTCATTTAAGTAGGAGAATAAATTGTTGTTCTGTTTACATGAATAAAACCTTCTATGGTCATACACCCAATGAAAATGGTTTGTTGGATCTCGATTGTGGTGATACACATTCTCATAATATTGAAGCCAAAAGATGCAAAGTTAATAATGATAGTGCAACTTATTTGTGGCACTGCCGTTTAGGTCATATTGGTGTAAAGCGCATGAAGAAAATCCATGCTGATGGGCTTTTGGAATCACATGATTATGAATCAGTTGATGCTTGCAAACCGTGCCTCATGGGCAAGATGACTAAGACTCCATTCTCCCGAACAATGGAGCAAGCAACTGACTTATTGGAAATAATACATACTGATGTATGCAGGCTGATGAATGTTGGGGCTCGCGGCGGGTATCGTTATTTTCTGACCTTCACAGATGATTTGAGCAGATATGGGTATATCTACTTGATGAAACATATGTCTGAAACATTTGAAAATTTCAAAAACTTCATAGTGAAGTGGAAAAATCATCGTGACAAGAAAATAAAGTTTCTATGATCTGATCACAGAGACAAATATTTGAGTTACGAGTTTGGTCTTCAATTAAAACAATGTGGAATAGTTTCACAAAATCATGCCACCTAGAACACCACAACATAATGGTGTGTCCAAACGTCATAGCCGTACTATTATTGGATATAGTGCAATCTATGATGTTTCTTACCGATTCACCACTATAGTTTTGAGGTTATGCATTAGAGACAACTACATTCACGTTAAATAGGGCACCATATAAATCTGTTGAGACGACACCATATGAACTATGGTTTGGCAAGAAACCTAAGCTGTCGTTTCTTAAAGTTTGAGGTTTCAATGCTTATGTGAAAAAGTTTCAACCTGATAAGCTCAAACCCAAATCGGAGAAGTGCGTCTTCATAGGATACCCAAAATAAAATGTTGGGTACACCTTCTATCATAGATCCGAAGGCAAGATATTCATTGCTGGGAATGGATCCTTTCTAGAGAAGGAGTTTCTCTCGAAAGAAGTGAGTGGGAGAAAAGTAGAACTTGATGAGGTAACTATACCTGCTCCCTTATTGGAAAGTAGTTCACCACAGAAATCTGTTCCTGTGACTACTACACCAATTAGTGAGGAAGCTAATGATGATGATCATGTAACTTCAGATCAAGTTACTACCGAACCTCGTAGGTAAACCAGAGTGAGATCCGCACCAGAGTGGTACGGTAATCCTGTTTTGGAAGTTATGCTACTAGATCATGATGAACCTACAGACTATGAAGAAGCGATGGTGAGACCAGTTTCCGCAAAATGGCTAGAAGCCATGAAATCTAAGATGGGATCCATGTATGAGAACAAAGTGTGGACTTTGGATGACTTGCCCGTTGATCGGCAAGCAATTGAGAATAAATGGATCTTCAAGAAGAAGACTGACGCTGACGGTAATGTTACTGTCTACAAAGCTTGACTTGTTGCGAAAGGTTTTCGACAAGTTCAAGGGGTTGACTACGATGAGACCTTCTCACCCGTAGCGATGCTTAAGTCTGTCCGAATCATGTTAGCAAATGCCGCATTTTATGATTATGAAATTTGGCAGATGGATGTAAAAACTGCATTCCTGAATGGATTTCTGGAAGAAGAGTTGTATATGATGCAACCGGAAGGTTTTGTCGATCAAAAGGGAGCTAACAAAGTGTGCAAGCTCCAGCGATCCATTTATGGACTGGTGCAAGCCTCTCAGAGTTGGAATAAACACTTTGATAATGTGATCAAAGCATTTGGTTTTGTACAGTCTTTTGGAGAAGCCTGTATTTACAAGAAAAGTGAGTGGGAGCTCTGTAGCATTTCTGATATTATATGTGGATGACATATTACTGATTGGAAATGATATAGAATTTCTGGATATCATAAAGGGATACTTGAATAAGAGTTTTTCAATGAAAAACCTCGGTGAAGCTGCTTACATATTGAGCATCAAGATCTATAGAGATAGATCAAGACGCTTGATAAGTTTTTCAATGAGTACATACCTTGACAAGATTTTGAAGTAGTTCAAAATGGAACAGTCAAAGAAGGAGTTCTTGCCTATGTTACAAGGTGTGAAGTTGAGTAAGACTCAAAACCCGACCATGGCAGAAGATAGAGAGAGAATGAAAGTCATTCCCTATGCCTCAACTATAGGTTCTATAAAGTATGCCATGCTGTGTACCAGACCTATTGTATACCCTGCCCTGAGTTTGGCAAAGGAGTACAATAGTGATCTAGGAGTAGATCACTGGACATTTGTCAAAATTATCCTTAGTGGAATAAGGATATGTTGCTCGATTATGGAAGTGACAAAAGGTTCATCGTAAAGGGTTACGTCGATGCAAATTTTGACACTGATCCAGATGACTCTAAATCTCAATCTGGATACATATTGAAAGTGGGAGCAATTATCTAGAGTAGCTCTGTTGTAACACCCCGGATGTAACTTACCCAATTTGTACTCCAACTCTTGTCATTTTCGGCGTTAAGTTATTTATTTTCTCGGGTTCGGGTTTTTGTCTCCATGTGTTGTTATCGGTGTCATGCATCTCATGTCATGTCATCATGTGCATTGCATTTGCATACGTGTTCATCTCATGCATTCGAGCATTTTCCCCGTTGTCCGTTTTGCATTCCGGCGCTCCGTTCTCCTCCGGTGGTCATTTCTACCTTTCTTTCGTGTGTGGGGATTAAATATTTCCGGATTGGACCGAGACTTGCCAAGCGGCCTTGGTTTACTACCAGTAGACCGCCTGTCAAGTTTCGTACCATTTGGACTTCGTTTGATACTCCAACGGTTAACCGAGGGACCGAAAAGGCCTCGTGTGTGTTGCAGCCCAACACTCCTCCAATAGGGCCCAAAACCCACCTAAAAACCTGCTCCATCATCTAGAGCGTTCGATCATGATCGCGTGGCCGAAAACCGCACCTCATTTGGACTCTCCTAGCTCCCTCTATGCCTATAAATAGGTCCTCCTCCAAAAATCCGTGGATCCCCCCTCCAAACCTTAGCCCCCTTCGTCTCCACGCGCCGGCGGACAAATTTCTGTCGGCCGGACGTGTCCGCTGCTCCTCGCTGCCGCCATGTGGCGCCTTCCTATACGCCCGGCCAACTCTCTCCGCCGCCGGCCCGCCGAGCCTAGGCAGGGCCCCCGCGGGCCCATCCGCGCGCGCCGCCCGCACCATCGCCCCGCCGCCTCCCCGCC